>NC_031777.1:30889969-30898804 GCF_001522545.3 Parus major | reverse complement strand
CCTGTCCCATCCCTGTCCCTGTCCCTGTCCCTGTCCCTGTCCTGTCCCTGTCCCGTGCCAGGGGTCAGAGCTGGGGCTGCAGCGCTGGCTGTGGATGAGGGGAGTGAGCAGAACATGAATATATAAATGTATATATAAATGTATATATAAATGTATATAGAAATGTAGATATAAATGTAGATATAAATGTGTATATACATGTAGATATAAATGTACATACAAATGTATATAAAAATGTATATATAAATGTGTATATACATGTAGATATAAATGTACATATAAATGTATATATAAATGTATATATAAATGTATCTATGAATGTATATATAAATGTAGATATAAATGTGTATATACATGTAGATATAAATGTACATACAAATGTATATTTAATGTATATATAAATGTAGATATAAATGTACATACAAATGTATATTTAATGTATACATAAACGTATGTATAAATGCACACAAACAGCTGTGCTGCTCAGGCAGGGGACACATCTGCTGAGCCTTTTGTCACCAGCTGGCTGCAGGTCCCAGCTGCCCTGGGCGCTGCCCAGCCCCTCCTGCTGTGCCGAGCCCCAGGAGAATCCCACACCCATCTACTTCCAAACCTCCAGCAGAAGAGTTCCAGTCTCTTTGACCACCAAAAGGACGAGTTTGGTGTCTGTCAGTGGCACATCCCAGTACACACACCACAATACTCAACTTTTAAACAGCTTTCCTGCATAAAAACATTTTACTTCTAATAATGTTTTTTTACCCTGATTTCCTCATTAGGTGTGCTGGAAATCAGCAGCTCTGACACTGCCCGGTACAGAAGACACTGCAATGACACCAGCAAATCTAAAAGGCTTTTTGAAGCCACCCCAAAGCAGCTTCTTTTAATATAAACCAGCAGAGTCATTGTGATTTCTGCCAGCTGCAACCCTGGCCCACACTACTTAATGGCTTTTATTAAATATTTAATTATCCTTTTGAATACTTTCCTTGATCTCTGCCCTTTCCCCCTGGGACAGGTTCCCAGGCAGCCAGCACTGACACTACTTCTATGAGAATATTAAATGTTTATAGGGATTTTTATATGGGATGATCTCAAAGTGCCTAAGACAGTGAAAGGATTAGTCACCTCACCTTTGAGGCGTCCTCCTCGCTGGGGAAGCATTATTTACCGTGAGTTTTTCAGGACAGAGCTGAGAACAGGGGGAAATGTATCCCCAGAGCCAGGGGAGAGTCCCTGCAGGCAGGACAGCGAGCTCAGGCTGTGCTCACTGCAGGGAGATTCCATTCTCCCCTTGAATCCAGAGCTGCAGCTCGGCCAGCTCCTGCTCTGTGCCCACAGTGCCAGGCTGAGCGGAGCTGGAACGACCCCCAGGGATCTCCCAGCCCACCCTGGCTCATTGCCATTGTCAAGGGATGGACCTGGTGTGAGGCTGAACCTGCAGCGTCCTCAGTGGGTGCTTTTCCTCCTTTCTCAGCTGTAATTTACAACTTGGACTTTAACTGGGATGCTTTATTTCTTTTTTCATAGCAGCCACCATCCCCCAGGAGTGCCCAGTTAAAAGCAGGAATGTTCTCCAGCAGGCAGAAGCTCAGAGGGGCTCTCCCCATGCCCATGCTGGGCAGTCCTGGCTGTCCCTGGGGATGGAGCTGTGGGTCAGGACACGCCGTGCTCAGCACACGAGCAGCTTGGAAAATTAACTGATTAATTGATTATTGTGATGGATCATAAAGGGGCCTGGCTCAGAGCCTGGCACTGATAACACTGGGTGCTCTGCCCCTGCACGGGCTGCCCACTGCACACCCAGGCTTGATGATCCTCCTGGCTCCCTCCCAGCTCCCTCCCAGCTCCAAACCTTCTGGGACTGTGGGTTGGAGGGGACCTTGAAGATCACCTAGTCCCAACCTCCCTGCCATGAGCAGTTCTTGGCTGGCCCTGGTTTTCCATGGAGAGTTCCAGAAACCTAAGGAATATCTTCAGGAACTGAAATGCAATTTGGCTGCTGGAATGTCCTCATATTTTATTTAAATGACAAAATGGATCTTAATTTTTGATATGCACAATCCATATTGATAGGCCAGGATGCTGAGGAGAAATTGCTTTGTGCTTCCAGCAAGGAGGCTGTGGGTGGGTGTGTGTGGGACCTGCCAGCTGGGCACGGTCAGCTCCTGCAGCCATGGGGACACCAGCTCCTGGTGCCACCACAGAGACACCACAGCCACCCTCCTGTGCCACTGTCACGGCACAGGAACCACGGCCACACTTGTCCTTGTCCTCTGAGATCTCCAGGACAAGCTAAGTGACACTGAATCATCAAATCAATAAGGTGTGAGAGGACCCCAAAGATCTTCAAGTCGAGTCTCTGACAAACCCCCCGTGCACACCAACCCACAAAGTGTCACAAAGTGTCACAAAGTGTCACAAAGTGTCACAAAGTGTCACAAAGTGTCACAAAGTGTCTGCGTGTTCCTGTCCCCTCCTGGGCCGGTGGCTGTGGCCAGGCCAGCCCTGCCCAGGCCTGGCCACCCTGTCAGTGAAGGAGCTGCAGTCTCTGGTGTGTAACACGCAGCAGAAGGGGGAGATCCCAGCCCAGCTGCAGTCTCACAGCACGGCTGGCGTGGCTGGAGCCCTCACCATCGGTTTCCATGGCACTGCACGCTGACTCCGGGAAATCAATTCTCACAAATGACTGCTCTGCTGAACCTGCAGGGGCTCCACGGCACAAACGTGGGGAGACAACACGTGCTGAGAGCCAGGGAGCCCGGCCAGGGGGAATCCAAACAGCCCCTGCTTCCCACTCAGGAGCAAAGCCATGGACAGAGCAAACGGGCTCTGCTTCCAGAGAGAAGATGCTGGAGGAATACGAATCAGAGCTGCACAGTGAAGATCAATTGAAATACACTTATTTCCTTCCACGCAGCCCTGAGCTTTGACTCTTTACAGACACAAACACGTATTTACTGAGCTGAATAAACTCATAAATTATTCCTGAACTGCAAGAAACTACTAGGTGTGAAATCATGAGAAAGTTATTAAATGGGGCTGGCTAATGTTTACAGAATGGGTGGAACATTCTGTACCCTGATGGAGCAATACAGAACATGTCGATATTAAGGAATCATAATAAAAATCTCTCATGAGAGCAGCAGCAGGGCTGCAGTAACAAACTGAACGATGTTGGAGAAAGTTCTCTCCAGCTGCCCTGATGGGGCTGACAGACCTTTAAAGCATGGGGAGCAGGCTGAGGAACCCAGGCTCTGTGCAGCCCTTCAGGTCCTGCCTGGGGTGAGGTAACTGTGGCCTTCCAGTGCCTGAAGGGGCCAACAGAAAACATGGAGAGAGAATATTATTTACAAGGGCTGGAGGGACAGGACCAGGGAATGGCTCCCAGTGCCAGAGGGCAGGGCTGGATGGGATCTTGGGATTGCAGGGATTGTTCCCTGGCAGGGTGAGCAGGACCTGGCATAGAATTCCCAGAGCAGCTGGGGCTGTCCCTGGATCCCTGGCAGTGCCCAAGGCCAGGCTGGATGGGTTTGGAGCAGCCTGGGACAGTGGGAGCTGTCCCTGCCATGGCTGGGGGGGCTCTGGGTGGGATTTGAGGTCTCTCCCAGGACAAATCATTCTGGGATTCCCTGAGTCTGGGATCATTCTAAGAGCCAGCACTGCCAAAATGACCTGTCCAGGGCTCTGCTGCTCCAAGAGAAGTTTCTCTAAGTTATTTTTCAGAGGGAGCCCTCCCTCCTGTGCCTGTACACGTTCTGCAGCGCTCGGGCTCAGCCAGGCAGGGAAATGCAGTTCAGACAAGGACATGTTCCTGTGCTTTAACATCTCTCATTTTCCCCATTCCCAGCCTCTCCTCATGCTCTCTCTAATCTTTTTCCAACTCTCATGACTTTCACTTTCAGGAAAGACTCATTTAGCTCAGGAACACTCTTGTCAAGGGAAGGAGAGGGGAGATGAAACAGCCAGTCATAAAGGTGGAATTACCCACGTCCAATTTGTAATGACTGTACTTAAGATGCACTTAAAGACAATGGCAGCACCTTCATTGCTCTGTTATTGCTTCTTACAGCAACGTGCCCCATTACTGGCAAATAAATCCCAGAATCCCACTGTATAATGATTGTGTTTTTTCTTCCATGAATATCCTGAAAAAATACACGAGAAAACTATGAAAAATTTTGACAAAAACTGCAAATAGCAAAGAAATTCTACATCCAACACTAGCAAGTTGTTCTTCTTGGAAATATGAAGAGACCTTGAAGGCTTTTAATCAGCACTGGAGTGTTTGTCACAGGACAGGGATTTAGCAGTGGAGCCTTAAGGATTGAGTGTTTTCCTTTGATGCGTTCCAATTCACCCCATCTCTTATTTCAGTTTCTTGTTCATTTTTAATTTAAATGTGTTCTTGACAGAAGTGTTAAAGTGTCACAGAAATAAATTGTTACCAATACATTTTTAAATTTATGTTTGCTTTGCACGAGCTGTTGGCAGGCTCCAAGATGTTCCAGTGGAATCAATCAGTGATCACAGGGAGGTGCTGGGACCTTCCACACCATCAGGCACTGGCCTGCAGCTGATGTAGGGGAGAAATCCCCCCCTGGCAGGGTGGGCACAGGGTGCCCAGAGCAGCTGGGGCTGTCCCTGGATCCCTGAAGTGTCCCAGGCCAGGCTGGATGGGTTTGGAGCAGCCTGGGACAGTGGGAGCTGTCCCTGCCATGGCTGGGGGGCTCTGGGTGGGTTTTGAGGTCCCCCCAAACCAAACCATTCCAGGAACCTGTGGCTCTGTAACTGGGCCTGGCACAGCCTGACCCCAGGGCTCCTCTGGCTCGAGACAAAGTGCTCCTCATCCTCATGCTCAGGACACTTCTGTTTGTCTCTGCCCCACACTCCTGGTGGGAACAGCAGGAGCAGGAGCCGGGTTATGCCCCCGTTCCTGAGCACACACGGAGGGAACTGGGAGCTGTGGCCCTGCCTGCTGTGAGCCCCAGAGGGCCAAACCCGGCCCGGGGCTGCTGCAGAGGAAACAGAGGCACCGTGTGACACCTGGCCCTAGGTGGGACGGTGTTTGATGGGATCACATGGAGCTCAGGCCGTGGAATCATCAGGAGCACAGGGGCTGTCACTCGGGGCTGGAGACAGGCAGCACCTGCACACCAGGGATTCACCAAGGCAGAACACGAGCAGGGTCCGTGCCAGAAACCAGGCAGGGTTGTCAGATCTTGGCAGATTCCTCAAATCTGTCTCTGGACACTGCACAGGGAAGGTCTGTCTGCCACGTGAGTCTGGCAGGCAGAGCTGGCATGAGCTGTGCTTTGTGAAGGGATGCTCGTCCCACCAAAATCCCCTCACATCCACAGGCCTGGGCATGAGATTCCTGTCGTTTGCTCGGGGTGGTGGGTGTGATTCCTCCCTGGGGGGCAGAAACACACAGGCTGGCATTTGGAAAGGTGGCTGGGAATAAGAATTTTGAAAGTATTTGTATTCTTGAACTCATAAAGTGTCAAGGGATGCTGCTGCCACGGTCTCTATCCAAGCACTTTTTAGCCTGATCCATAATGAAATGTAAAGGAAAGGAAATGAGAAAATGTGAGGAGTGTGATTTGCCTATTGTTGTGTAGCTCGTATCTACAAATTGCTTAGCACAATCCTGTTAGTTACTCCAGGAATGTGAGTGTGCATGAATTTTACCTGGTTATTATTATTTCTAGCAGAAGTCAGCCCTGCCACACGCAGAGCCTGTGAGCCCCAGGTGATCATCATTAGTAGATCAAATCCCAGCACTATGAGCAGCATATTAACACCACAATTTTCAGGAACAGCTCTAATAACACTTTCTGACAGCCAGAGCAGCCATAAAGTGCTGCTGCTCACACCCCGATAAACTGCTTCCCAAAGTGTTTTATGGAATATTCATCACTCGGAGGAAATAATGCAGCTCTCAGAATGTTATTATCCATCTTTTCCTTGTGATCCTCGGCAGGCAGAGGGGTTTGTTCCTGCTGGTTGTGTCTCCAGGCAGCACCAGTGACCCCGCTCTGGCAGCAGGGAGCTCCAGGGCACTCCAGAGCTGCAGAGCCCCAGCTCCAGCAAAGGCTAACACTGCTCAGCACTGCTCAGTGTCTGAGCTGCACAGACAGCGCCCCAAAAACCAACTGGAGGAAAGCAGGGAAGGAGCAGAGGTGCTGGAACAGGCTGAGTGAGGTGCAGCCCAGGGGAGGCTGCTGAGGGCAGATTTCTGCCCAGGTTATCCCAGAATCCCAGCCAGCTTTGGGAGAGACCTCATTTCATTCCACCTGCCCTGGGCAGGTTTCCCTTCCACTAGCCCAGGTTGCTCCAAGCCCCATCCAGCCTGGCCTGGAACATTTCAGGGACAGCACATCACCCACTGGAAAATCAGAGACTCCCATCCCTGGCAGGCACTGTCTCCCCTCCAAACCTCTCCCTTGGCAGGGTTTGTGTGGGTGCAGGTTTCCTCTGCAGCTCACAAGGCTCACACGGTGCCATGAGATGTCCTCAGGCTGTCACTCCTTCGCTGGCAGCACAGCTGGGGATGTGGCAGCTGTGGCACAGCCGCTGCCTGTGCCTGGCCGTGCTGCACGGGACTTCTGCTTCTCTTTCCCTCGAATTTCCTTCCCTTTCCCTTACTGTCACCAATTACCTGCTGCTGGATTTCTGTCAGTTATTTCCACCCCACACCTTCCACCCCAACCCAGGGCTTCCCACCACGGTTCCTTTGCTGTGTGTGCTCACAGGACGGGCAGAAGGGCTGGCTGACAGCTGTCCCTCTATCTCGGTTCTTGAAGGTGTCTGCTGGGGACAGCAGGAGCCTCCCTTGGGATGAACGAATGTAGACCCCCTCCCTCCGAATTATTATAAATTTGAAATCAAGGGGCTTTCAGGCAGAGATCTGGGGATAGGAATAACAGTTCTTTACTGGTATAACCAGGCAAACAAACAACAATAACTACAGCAATAACAAGAACACAGAACCAGGGACCCCGGGACAGCTTTCTCGGCTGAGATGGGATGGAGGAGAGGCTTTGTTTTCACAAACCCCTCGGGCAGTCAGTCCTGGTGCTCCTGCAGGGCTCCGAGGAACAGTCGGCTGGAACAGCAGGGATGAGCTGAGATCCTGGGCCGGTGGCTGAGGTGGATCAGCAGCTCCGCGGTGGTGGCTGGCACTGCCACACGTCCCGGCAGGACAGGGGGTGCGAGGCCACCAACAAAGAGGGGACAAGGAGAAGAAGCAGCCGCTCCGTCTGGGTGATGGCGAAATTCCCTTCTCCCCACCGCAACAGCTCCGCGACCCAGCAAAAATGAAATGTCTTTTCCCGAAGCCGAAGCCGAAGGAAGCCAGCCAAAAACTGTCCCCACCCTCCTTTCCTGCCCCCTTCCCCCCTGGGCCCGGCCACTCTTTGTCCTTTATCAATCACCCACTAAGTACCCACAGTTAGGTTGTCTCCGCAGCTAATGGGTAAAAATTCCACGGGCAGGCCAGAACAACAACAATAAAAAAAGGACACCTAACCCTCAACACCCTCAAAGGCAGGGCCCCAACTTCTCTCTTGCAGTGAATGGCCCATCCTCGTGTTCTCTAGAGGGGTCTGAAAGGTATGAAAGGTTTTTATTCTCTTAGGTTACTTTTTATGTGTCTGTGGGAATATCTCTCTGAAGGCACCAGAACTGAAATAATGCCTGCCTTAAATAAAATCCGTAAAAACTTTGATTGCACCTCCCTGAAGTGGCAGCTGTGAGGATGCAGAGCTCGTGGTGTGGTCACCAGCTCCAGCCCCACTGCAGGGACAGCTGTGTTTTCCTGGCTGCAGCTGAGGTAAAGCATTCCTTGCTTCCCTGCACTTTGCTGAGCAGCAGCTGAAGTGCAGCATCTCTTCCCGGAGCTGGGACACTGCAGTCCCTCCCTTCAAGGCAGCAGGGTCAGGGTGTTTGCGGCGGTGCACAGTGTGACACAGCGTGGGGACACCGCGAGGGCTCAGGCAGGGTCTGTAACGCCGGGGACCATCAGAGAGAGATTTACAGATGGCACCTGCAGCCCTGCAGTGGCACCTGGAGCACGGATGCTCTGACCGGCCCGGCTTTCACCTTCCCGCTCCCACTGATTTATTCCAGAGTTGCTGGACGTGCCGGTGCCTGCGCTTTGCTTGACTTGTTGAACAAAAATTGGCTTTGACGGGAAACCCCACATGAAAGGAGAGCTGGCACAGCAGTAGTGGATTTGATCTCCATGAGCACTTGGAAACCCAAGAAATATTAATATAGAGGCACTTTGAATTGCTGGCTTTGTTTTCTCTGGATGCTGAGGCAAAAATTTAAATAGCAAATGTTTGAGTTCACAGTGGAGCAATAAATCCACATGCTAGAGGAAAGCTTCCTTTCCTCCCCAACGCTGCAGGTAGAGCTTTTTGTGTGTTTTGCATGTCACTGGGTGACTCTTGATGTGGCATTAGGCACGGCACGGTGCCATTTGTTTATCCCCAGTTCCACTGGTGCCATCCGAGCCTGCAGACGGAGCCTGGATCGTGACTCAAGGTGCTCTGGGGAAGCCGTGCTGGGGGTCTGGGGGACCACTGGCCCCAGACTGGGGAGGGTCTCCTGGGTGTGACCCCCGCCTGGGGAGCTGAGAGCTCAAACACCGAGCCCAGGGGCTGGGGACAGCTCAAACACCGAGCCCAGGGGCTGGTGACAGCTCAGACACCGAGCCCAGGGGCTGGTCAGAGCTCAGACACCGAACCCAGGGGCTGGTGAGAGCTCAGACACCGAGCCCAGGGGCTGGTGAGAGCTCAGACACCGAGCCCAGGGGCTGGTGAGAGCTCA
>NC_031777.1:30888006-30889951 GCF_001522545.3 Parus major | reverse complement strand
AGGGGCTGGTGAGAGCTCAGACACCGAGCCCAGGGGCTGGTGAGAGCTCAGACACCGAGCCCAGGGGCTGGTGAGAGCTCAAACACCGAGCCCAGGGGCTGGTGAGAGCTCAGACACCGAGCCCAGGGGCTGGTGAGAGCTCAGACACCGAGCCCAGGGGCTGGTGAGAGCTGACACCGAGCCCAGGGGCTGGTGAGAGCTGACACCGAGCCCAGGGGCTGGTGAGAGCTGACACCGAGCCCAGGGGCTGGTGACAGCTGACACCGAGCCCAGGGGCTGGCCAAGGCAGGATGCAGTCGGTCCTGGTGAAGGAGGAGGATGCAGTCGGTCCTGGTGAAGGAGGAGGATGCAGTCGGTCCTGGTGAAGGAGGAGGATGCAGTCGGTCCTGGTGAAGGAGGAGGATGCAGAGTGTGGCACAGTGTGGCAGTGCCCAGGGCTGTGGGGTGCAGGAGGTCACAGAGCCCCTGGGTGTCCTTCCCTCGGGATCACTGAGCACATAACTCACTTCTGGGCTGTTTTGGCTGCTCCTCACGGGATCGTAACATGGATGATTTGAATGCTCATCTAGTTCATGCCATTATATAAATTATTGTCTAATATTATGCCAGACAGAAATACAGCAGCATATAAGGAAAAGTGCGTGCTTTGTACAAGAGGGTCATGAGAGATAAAAATGGTAATGGGCACTGTAGTGCCATAATCAAAGTCTAATTGTCTCATTAATTAAGAACAATATTCGGTTATGTATTGGGTCCTGAAGTGATTATGACTCAAATGCCTACTAGAACTCAGGGATTTATCCTCTGCCTTGCAGTTTGCAGCCAGGCAAAGCATTTGGTGGAGGTCAAACAGTTCAATTGCTGCTCTAAAATGTAGTTGAACTTTAGGCATGAATAATCCCTTGGAGCCGCTCCCGCTGTGTCCAGCCGGCACAGGGAAACCAAAAACCCAAAACCCTCCTCCTCTCCAGCATCCTGCGCTGGGGATGAGCAGAGGAGGCGCCTCGGGGCTCCTGGACCACTCGATGTTCATTTATCCACCATTTGCTCACAGGGAAAACACCCCAGCCTCTCCCTCCCCCTCCCATTTCTTACACCAATCTAATTTTCACAAGTTTCCTGCCAAACGTGAGCCGCTGGTAACAGTGGCTGTTCTGGGGTAATTAGATCAAGATCCAAGCAATTTGCTGTAGGGCCTGATCTCAGACCATCCTTCACACATGTCTGGGCTAGATCTGTCTTTAAATTATAATGTAATGAGCTTGGCAGCACTATTAATAACCCAGCAAATCATGGCAGAGTGTGGTTTGATTTCATTGCTATAATGCGTGCAATTGAAGGCAAGTAGGTGATTGCCACAAGTTTCTGCCCTGTTTAATCATAAGAATCAAATAGGAGGATATATGAGCTTCTAAAATTAAAAATACTTCAGCTCCTTTACAGCAATAAAATGGATTTAACATAGGAAGTTTAATAATTTATTTTGAGGTGGCACAATTTTGTCAAATATCATTAGGGTCCTGCCTCTGGGGGTTATTTTACTTAAGCGTTGTAGTTTCTGGTTTTAATAAATGAGCATTTGCCTCCCTTCGTGTAGGTGAGATGGGCCTGGGCCGTCTCCCACCAGGGCTGACTCACGGCTCAGCCTGGGACAGGCACCAGGACCCTCCTCGGGGCTCCTCAGCGACACCTCTTTACAATTCTGATTAAAGACTTGTGCAGAGTAAGAGGGGAATGTGACAGCAGAACAAAGTGGAGAGATCTTGTCAGCGCAGGAGGGGCTGGAGCACAGTGCACAATTGCCAGGAGGAGCTCTGCCCTGGGCCGGGCGGGATGGGCCCGAGGGCAGGGCGGGCCCGGGACATGAGGGACCAGGAGCGGGCCCGGGGCCTGAGGGGACAGAGGGGAGCCCGGGACATGAGGGCAGGAGCGGGCCCGGGACATG
>NC_031777.1:30877026-30887296 GCF_001522545.3 Parus major | reverse complement strand
GCGGGGCCCTGCCCGGCTCTCGGTGCCCGGGAGCAGCAGCAGCGGGGCCCTGCCCGGCTCTCGGTGCCCGGGAGCAGCAGAGGGGCTCGGCCGGCCCTGCCCGGCTCTCGGTGCCCGGGAGCAGCAGCAGAGGGGCTCGGCCCGGCTCTCGGTGCCCGGGAGCAGCAGCAGAGGGGCTCGGCCCGGCTCTCGGTGCCCGGGAGCAGCAGAGGGGCTCGGCCGGCTCGGGGGGCTGTTCCTGGGAGCCGGGGCTGCAGCTGGGGAAGGACAGGCTGTAGGAACGGGCTCGGCTCTCCAGCCCGGCTGTGCTGCAGGAGTGTGGGGCTGAGCTGCAGACTCGGGACAGATCCCCTCGGGGGCTCCTGTCCCACATGCTGTATTCTGCACATTGAGAGGAGACATAAACGACATCGATCCGTCTCTTCTGGCTTTACTTTCATTCAAAATTTAAAAATGTGCGAAGTTTCATTGAATTTCTACTTCCTGGAGCCACTGAGCAGACAGCACCATTTCACAGTCTATGTTTTTCAGTCTGTACCCACGTTGTTGCTGCAGACCGAATTCTGCTTCCAAGTCCTTTCAGAGCGTGCCCGCTTCTCATTGCTTTTCTTCTAATAAAAACGTCAAAAAGAGAAATAGAACATAAACAGAAATGTTCTTGGTTTTATCCTCTGTGCAGAACAAAGGTAATTTGAAAAAGGAAGTGTGTGTACGCTGTGGAAGGCAGGGATCCCAGCTCGGTCCCGTTGGTGCTGGGCAGTGTTTGGGTTGGGAGAGGTGTCCTGAATCCTGGCAGGAGCAGCTGCCCTGAGCTCAGCGAGGCTGCTCTGGACGTGGAACGGAAGGTGAGCGGGTAATCTTGTGTTTCCAGTCATCTCCAGGGTCACGGGAAGGGCCATGCCAGCCCTCCCGGCCTGTGCTCCCATATCCGTGCTCTGCAATCCCAAACATCATCCTGAGTAGTGAGAGCGACATAAACAGCAGCATAAGAGATCTTGTTGTTTCCCTCTTCTCAAGTACAGGGATAAATATAGATTCAGTCAGGGTGAGAGACAGTAAATTAAAATTCCACAGAAAATGTTTCTTTGCAAGTTGTGCTGCACATTGCGATGAGAAAACACTGAGAGTTTCCTGTGGCAGAGGGAGGATGCCAGTCCAGGCAGACACGGAGCAGCTCAGGAGCCAGGGTTATGGGGGCAGCAGAAAGGCTTTGTCCCGCTGACAGCTGTGGCCAAAGCAGGTGCCAGCCTGCCAGCAGGGACTGTCCCCTCCGAGGGACCCGGAGCACGCCTGGCTCCAGCTGGCATCGCTGCCAGCACACGGCGCTGGCTGGGCACGGGGCACAGCCTCACACACACACACAGGAAGCTTTCGGCTCCATCCCTGCTCTGCTTTTATCTTACCTTTCATCAGACAGCCAGTAAAAAGAACTTGGTCTTTCACAGCTTGACCTGAATCGGCAAGACTGGCAGAAGTAAACATCTTCTGCTTCCCCCCGAACAATTTGATATGCAGCTCTGAGAGAGGCTAAAAAAAGAACCCTTTCATCTTCGTTTCCTGAAGTCATTTTTTTATCATATTCTAAATTCATAGATAAAACCCCAGGCAATTTTATTGGATTAAGAATGACCACAAACATCACAGAGTGTCTCCCCATGACATTAATATGCTCGTAATTGATATATTCGCTCTGTGCCTTTCTCCTGAGGTTGAGATCACTGTCGTTACCCTGGTGCAGTCTATCTCCTCAGATCTCCCTCCACACATATGGGCACAGGTATGTGTTTATCTCCCGTGCCAAAATCCAGCAGAACAGGAAATTATTCTGCCTGCTCGGGAACAAATCTGCGCACAGCGCCGTTCCCCGATTGCTTTCCTGCAAAAGCAAAAGAGGTCCCAGCCCAGGTGTCCAGGGGGGTGAGGGACCCCCGTTCCGTGGGGCAGGGGCTGCCAGGGCCTGCACCCCCCCTGTGGCTGGCACTGCCTGCAGGGATGTGCTGGAAGAGTTCAGGGGTGCTCTGGGAGCTCCCCCAAACATTCCCGAGTGTTAACTCACCCAGCTGCAGGAGCTGTCTGACTGCTCAGCACTGAAAAATCAACTGCTGCATTGAATTCAGCCAGAAACTGACCCAGAACACTCTGTGTTTCTTGACTTGCTCTTACTCACTTTGAGAATGCACTTTCCCAACAGTCCCAGACTTCTTGTCTACCCCAAATAGTCCCTAATGGCCAGTGGTCCCCTGCCCAGCTAAAAGTGTCATGTCCACTCCTCTCAAAATAAATAAATTCACTATGTGGGGCAAAAGTAAAACCCTGGATAAAAGGGAAGGTATGATAAAAAGGAGGAAAGTGATAAAAAAAGCATGATAAAAAAAAAGTATGATAAATTCAGGATAAAAAGTTCTTAATTCAACTCTGCCAGGCAGGAGGTGGATCTAATTTTCACTTTAAATAGACTCTGACTCCAGGTTTTATTCTGCTATTTAAGAGCAAGAATAATTACTATGGGAGCCTGTAGTAAGTGTGACACTCGTGCAGGATGAGGAATCATCCCTGCAGCTGGCTCTGGACAGGCTGGATGCACGGGCCAAGGAAAACTGTGTGCTGTCCAGCAAGGCCAGGTGCCTGGTCCTGCACTTGTGTCACAACAAGCCCATGGAGCGCTCCAGGTTTGGGGAACAGTGGCTGGAAGGCTGCCCAGCAGGAAGGGACTTAGGGGTGCTGGTCAACAGGAGCTGAACATCAGGCTGGGTGTGCACAGGTGGGCAAGAAGGCATTGGCTGTAGCAGCCCCAGTGTGGTCACTCTGGTCACTGAGCAGGACAGGTCCTGTCCCCTGTGTGCCCTGGCACTGCTGGGGCACCTCCAGTCCCAGGGGCAGTTTTGGGGGGGCTGGAGCGTGTCCAGGGCAGGGAGCGGGGCTGTGAGCCCCAGTCTCCATCCAGAGCTGCTCAGAAACACCTCGCCCACAAAGAGATCTTGGGTCCCTGTTTGCCCTCCCCGAGGAGGAAAGGCTTTGGGGATTAATCACAGTGTGTTCCTCCCTTGTCTGCTGTGGAAACAACGCCTGAGAGGAGGGGAGGGAAGAGCTCCGTCCTGACCTTTGCTGGTAATTAATCATGAAGTGTGAGAATCTGTTTGCTCACAGCCTGGAACAGCGATTGCAAATGATCACCCAGAGATAGGCTCAGGGCTTAGGGGGTTTTTTTCTCCTTTTTTTGCTCGGTAACAATTTTCCTGCCCAGCTCTGGCAGCTGAAATTGCATTTGACTTGAGCTTTTTGGATCTTCACAGCACTGAAAACCAAAGAAAATTAAAGGACAGTGATTTTTGCATAATTTCATTCATACTAAGAATTTCCAATTAGGAAGGCATAAATTGATCCTCTTTGCTTTAATATCTTGGGCTTTTTTCCCCTGCACAGATAACAGCTGAGTTTTAATTCATTTTAATTCTATTACCATCCGTAACACCATGCACTGTGATAAGTATCTCTCCTGTACACAAATGCCTTTGAGAACTACCCATCAAGTACTTATTTAACCTCATTGTTGAGGGAATAATGGCATTTCCTGCATGTGTTTATTTTGCCTCATTTATGGAGCAAATTAACTTTTTTACACAAACACACTGGTATTTTTTTCCACTGACAGTGTTCCCAGTGAAGCTCCACTTTCTGCCTCGCGTTCCCTAAAGGTTTCCTACATCTCTGTTAGTGCAGCATTCAGTGTGTGTAACCAGACTTTTATTCTCAGCTTTATTATTAAATATGATTGCAATGTGACACAAATTTCACTGAGGTGGGTGGGATCGAATTCTTACAGGAAATGCTGCATTTTTAAATTCTGATGTGGGTAAAAATTTGGTCTTTTAGAAAAGAAATGCCAAGTTGCTACATAGAAACGTGATGCACTGTAGATGCCGCATAATACTAAAGAGAATAAAGGATAAAAATCGTTGTTATCCAACTGCTTTCCTCCTTTGCAGGGAAAATTATGTAAGTGAATCCCAAGTGCTCTAAAAAATCCTTTGGTGTGATGGATATTTTTGACTATGGCAATAGAACTACTGAAGTTAATTATAATTACAGTCTTGCTAGAAACAAAAGTGAGCTCCTTGGGGAAGGAACACTGTGACATGGCTTGGAATTCACTGGGCTGCAGGAGGGCAGCACCCAAAGGTGCCCTCTGGAAAGGACATTTCCCCACTGAGCTGGGACTTGCAGCTCGGCTGGTGGGATAAAAAATTCATCTCTGGGGCTTGGGCTGGAAAGGGAAAATCTTAACAATAAAGAGTTGTTTACAATATTACAACAATAATAGATTGCAGTTGTGCCCCAGGTGACTCCTGTGATGCTCCAGCCCAGGTGAGGAGCAGCAGCACGAGTGGGGACCGAGCCCAGCTGCATCTCCTGGGTCTGGAATGGGAGAACTGGTGGAACTGGGAGGCACTGGGCAGTCTGAGACCCCTGGGCAGTCTGAGACCCCTGGGCAGTCTGAGACCCCTCATGTTCGGAGACCAAGCCCTGAGCTCTTGTCCTGGCACACGGAGGGATTCCAGGGCTGGGTCTGTGCAGGTCCTGGAGCTGGACTCGATGGTGCCTGTGGGTTCCCTCCAGCTCAGATATTCCACAATTCTGATTCCCTGGAGGTGTAACTTTATCTCAGCTTTTTCTCCGTGTTGTCACAAGGGAAGTGACTGGCAGGTAGGGTAAGAACAAACCCCACCGTTCTGCAATGTGTGTTCTCACCTCTTTTGTTTCCCTGCCCACTCTCCAGTGCTTCTCACACTGAGTGATTTTTTCCCCCTTTCCGTTTAAAATGTGAAAGTTTGAGAAGTTATTTTTCTGCAAATAATTAATCATGTTCATGCATTCCTGGGTCTTCACCTCTTGTCACAGGAAAAAAAAAAAGGAAAATATACCATATGGAGGAGGCAGTAATAACAGGATAAAATACTGCTGACCTCTTCATGCCTTCACTTAAAATTAGCATTTATTTTTTTCCTTGTTTGATGCTCTGTCATTACAGGGTATGTGTGTGTTTTAGTTTTTTATTAATAAACATGGTAATTTAACAAGCAGGTTAATGGCAGTTTTAATGAGAAAGAATATTAATTGGACAGGCTGGGGGGATCTTGGGGCAGCTGCAGCTTTTTCCTTCAAATCACACTCGCCCCATCCTCGAAAATACCCAGCATATGTGCCAGGGGCTGGGGGGTTGTTTCCATGTTGACAGTTAATGCCCACAGCTTGTACTATTTGTTTCATTTCACAGAGCCTTTGGAGCAAATGTGCTTTTGGGCTGCCCCAGCCTGGGATTTGCACGTTGCCAAATCTTCAAAGGTTTGCAGAAACAGGAGCCTTGCTCTGGGTAAGGCAGACAATGTGACCATCTGCCTTTCTTCTGCAGCCAAATGGAAATCACAGCATTGGGGCTTGTCATTTAAAGCAGAGCCCGGGTACCCCGTCCTCTCCCTCTGCCCCCTTGGGGACAGGGTCACTGCTGGTCCTGGCAGTGCTGGGGGATGTTTGCACTCCATGGGGCAGCTCTGGGGTTCACAATTGGATGGTTGGGGACAGGGTCACTGCTGGTCCTGGCAGTGCTGGGGGATGTTTGCACTCCGTGGGGCAGCTCTGGGATTCACAATTGGATGGTTGGGGACAGGGTCACTGCTGGTCCTGGCAGTGCTGGGGGATGTTTGCACTCCGTGGGGCAGCTCTGGGGTTCACAATTGGATGGTCCCAGGGTTCTCTGCTGGCTCTTGGTGAGCCAGGGCTGCTCGGAGCGGGTGAGTGAAGGCTGGAGGTGGGGGCTGTGTGTGCCCTGTCCTGCTGCTCCACAGCCACCTCGTCCCCAGGCTCCTGTGTGCCCTGGCTGCTCCCTGCAGGGGAGACACCTGCCTCGCTTTCCACCTCTTCACTCCAGAGAGCTTGGCATTCAAACGGGAAAAAAACCAACACTTCCCTCCCCCAGCAGATTTATGGAGCTGTTTGCTTTCCTAGATGCTGAACAGACAGCAACAAGTCAGATTTACATGGAGATACTCCAGCAGAAAACAGGTTTTCTGCAGAGGAACAGGAAATCACCATCTCTTAAAACCAGTTTGCAAAATGAGCAGATTTATGGTGATTGTGTGATAACAACGCACAGTTTATTCTGTACAGCAGTTTTACAATATTGTCTTAATGCTGCCATCAGCGTGCCACAGCCCATGATGGGCTTTCAGGCTCTCCATAAATCTCCCAGGCCTAATAAAGCTGAGGTGGGAGATTTACCACATCCCTGGCAATTCCGAGTGCTCCTGTGAGCTGCTCAGGCTGCTTTATTATCCCAGGATTGCTGTGCACATGGAATACCGAGGGCTTGTGTGCAGAATTCCTGTCAGCACACAGGGGATGTGGAAAGGCCACATCCTCCTCCTCCTCCTCATCATTCCCTGCCCATCGGGTTTTGGTGTGTTACTGTGGGAGGTGCCTTGTGCTGACAAGTCACCCAAACGTGAACGGCAACATTGCTGAGATAGCAGGACTCTTATTAAATAATTAGTAATTAATTTATTAGTATTATTATTTAATTTAATTTATTATTTAATATTTATTGAATTTATTATTAATATTTATTTAATTTATTATTTAATTTAATTAGTATTATTATTAGTTACTAATAATAATAGTAACAGCAATAGTAACAGTAACAGCAATAGTAACAGCAATAGCAATAGTAACAGTAACAGCAATAGTAACAGTAACAGCAATAGTAACAGTAGTAGCAATAGTAACAGTAACAGCAATAGTAACAGTAATAGCAATAGTAACAGTAGTAGCAATAGCAATAGTAACAGTAACAGTAATTAATGGCAATAGCTTTCCACAGGCCCTCTCTGGTTGACGCTCAGGGTGTCAGTGCTGGAGCTGCTGGGTGTGCAGCTGAGTTAAAACCTGAGTTTATCCCCACCTGCATGGGGCACCTGCAGCCCCTGGGCACTTTGGGGAGAGTTCCACAACCTCGGAGGCCAAACTGCACAGCTCTGTGATGGAGCTCCATTGCTGCTCGGGGGAGCAGGGCTGGGGAGCAGGGCTGGGGAGCAGGGATGGGGGAGCAGGGCTGGGGAGCAGGGCAGGGGGAGCAGGGCTGGAGGAGCAGGGCAGGAGCAGCAGGGCAGGAGGAGCAGGGCTGGAGGAGCAGGGCTGGAGGAGCAGGGCTGGAGCAGCAGGGCTGGGGCAGCAGGGCAGGAGGAGCAGGGCTGGAGGAGCAGGGCTGGAGGAGCAGGGCTGGAGGAGCAGGGCTGGGGCAGCAGGTGTCTCCATGGCTGAGCGGTGTCTTTGGCACCAGCCCTGCCCTGCAGACCCTGATTTGTCCCTTCTCAGCAGCCCCCAGCAGTTTGCTGCCTGCCCAGGGTCCCACAGACAAGCACTGCCCACTCTGCAGCCCATGGTGACACTGGGTGACACTGGATGGCTGTTCCCTGGTAGCACTGGGTGGCTGTTCCCTGCTGGCACTGGGTGACACTGGGTGGCACTGGGTGGCTGTTCCCAGGTGGCACTGGGTGACACTGGGTGGCACTGGGTGGCACTGGGTGGCACTGGGTGGCTGTTCCCTGCTGGCACTGGGTGGAACTGGGTGGCACTGGGTGTCTGTTCCCTGCTGGCACTGGGTGGCACTGGGTGTCTGTTCCCTGCTGGCACTGGGTGGCACTGGGTGTCTGTTCCCTGGTGGCACTGGGTGGCACTGGGTGGCACTGGGTGGCTGTTCCCTGCTGGCACTGGGTGACACTGGGTGGCACTGGGTGGCACTGGGTGGCACTGGGTGGCACTGGGTGGCTGTTCCCAGGTGGCACTGGGTGGCACTGGGTGGCACTGGGTGACACTGGGTGACACTGGGTGGCACTGGGTGGCTGTTCCCCTGTGTCCCCGTGTCAGCTCAGGCTGTGGCACTGCAGAGGAAGGTGCTGTTCCTGCTCAGTGCCCTGCAGACACTGGACACACAGGTAGGAATCTTAGAAAAGCTTTATAAAATCAAATTTAAGCCTATGACTTCTTCCAAGTGGAGCTAAGCAGCTAAGTAAGTTCCCATAAAAAAACTGAGAAAATAAAAATCAATTTGCATAACAATCTATTTCTAAGGAAAAAACAGGCTACAGCTATTATAACAAAAAATCTGTCCCATAAGAGTCCACAAAAAATATATATATAAACACCTACAGAAAAAATGTCTTAACACACACACACACAAGCACCTTCTAACCAATAGAGCAAGTAGGAAAAAAAATACTAGCCAATTAGAATTAAACACAAAGTCTATAAAAGCTATATAAAAATAAATTATGTAAATAAAAAATTATCTTTTCCTACATAAAAGAGATAAGTTCCAAGTGCTTTATTACCACAGCGTGGGGCTTGGAGCAGCCTGGGCCAGTGGGAGGTGTCCCTGCCCATGGCAGGGGGCAGAAGGAGATGAGGTTTAAGGTCTGTTTCAATCCAAACCATCCCAGGATTTTGTGAGATGCTTCTCCCGTGTGAGGAGCTGTTGGTGCAGCAGCAGGGCACCTGCCTGCCATCAGGTCATCCACCAGGCTTTGTGTCACAAGGGAATCTCCCTTTGTCGTCACCCAGGTGTTTCTGCTGATGTTCTGCTGTGAAATAAAGAGAAAATTATTTAATGAAACAGTAAATAATACAAAGTCTTTGGAATTCATCCGAAGTGAGGCAGATCTATTTCCCTTCAGCCTAGCCCAGGGCTCCTCATTTGCTCGCAGAGCTGAGCAAACCCTGCTGTTTGCTCCGGAGCACTTGGAGCGGGTTCCTGTTTGCTGAAGAGCATCTCCCCAGCACCCAGCACATGTCCCAGGCAGCCCAGCCCTGCAGAGGGACCCCGAGCTGGGAGCCACTGACACCAGCCCATGGCCAGGGCCTCCTTCTGTCCCTGCAGGGCCCCAAACCACAGCAGCATCTCAGTGTTTGTCCCGGCAGAGCGGATCCCCCGAGCAGATCCTGGCAGCAGCCAGCGCCCGCTGCAGACCCCAGACTGACGGGAGGGAAAGGAAACCACCAAAACCCGACTGCTTCTCCTCTGAGCAGGGCCTCAAATGGGCCTTTCTGAGCAATCCACCCTCCAGGCCAAGGGAGGATCCCCTTCAAAGCTGCCCTTCCTCTTCAGCTCCCTATCAGAGCAAACGCACCATTTCAGCTGATCAGAAGGCAAGGAAGGAGCTTCAAGGGAAATGCCCAGAAAATGAGATTAATCAGAGGTGATAAGAATCGAGAGAGACAATTCTGCAGTGTGAATCCGACTGAAAATTGTACGATAGCAGATTAAGTATTCCAATGGCAATATCTGATTAAAATAAACAAGTTATTATTTTCACAATAATTTGTTTGGCGCTGTCACACCATGCTCTGAATGAGGAAAGACAAAAGCAGCTTTGTGATCTAATTACTTTAAAAAATCCTATTAACAGAACAATTTGATCCAACTCTTTTGGAGATGTCCCTGTTTAGAGCATTCATTCCTATGACAACTGAACCTTTTCTTAAATGTTTCAATTATTTTAAGGCGGGAAATCTTTTCAAGGTGATGTTTTTAAGGTATGCAAAAAATTTGGCAACAGCTTAGGAGAAAAGTAAATTTCATAGAATCCTCTATAAATGGCTCTGAGCTTGAATAAAAAATGTCCAATATTCCTTCAAGTCACAGTTAGAAAATATGATAAATATTAGGTTTAAAAAACTGTTATTTTAGCAAAATATCATGTGGAAATAAGGTTTTGGGATCTGCCAGGTAATAAATAATGTTTAATTACTTATTTCTTAAATACATACAAATTAAAGAGGTCTAAGATTTTCTATTCCCACCATTTTTCTCCTAACACTTCCACAGATAGCTATTCCATTGGAAATCTACAATACGATATTTTAACACTTTATTTTGAGGATCCCTGAAGTAAAGGTTCAATTTTCAGCTGAAGATTAATCATGTCAACTCTTTTTTCCCAGAAAGACGGGAGAAAAGGCCAAAGCAACAAAATGTAATTTCCAGCCCTTTAAATACAAATCCTAAAGCTCATCAGCTTCACAAAGAGGGGCCAAAAAATATCAGGGAGCCGCAGAGCCGTTAAGTTGGACAAGACCTTTAAGGTCACCGAGCCCAAGGCTCCCCCAGCAGTGCCGAGGCCCCCCTGCCCCTGCCCCGGTGCCACATCCCCAGAAAAGCCCCCAGGAGGGGCACTTGGTGCTGCTGGGACAGGGAAGTGCCTGGCAGTGCTGGGGGGAG
>NC_031777.1:30875571-30876492 GCF_001522545.3 Parus major | reverse complement strand
CCCAATATCCCAACATCCCAATATCCCAATATCCCAACACCCCAATATCCCGACATCCCAACACCCCAATATCCCAATATCCCAACATCCCAACACCCCAACACCCCAACATCCCAATACCCCAATATCCCAATATCCCAACATCCCAATATCCCAACACCCCAACACCCCAACACCCCAACACCCCAACATCCCAATATCCCAACACCCCAATATCCCGACATCCCAACACCCCAATATCCCAACATCCCAACACCCCAATATCCCAATACCCCAACACCCCAACACCCCAATATCCCAACACCCCAACATCCCAATATCCCAATATCCCAACACCCCAACACCCCAATATCCCAACACCCCAACACCCCAACACCCCAATATCCCAATATCCCAATATCCCAACACCCCAACACCCCGGGGAGTCCTTGCTTCAGCACCAGCTCTGTGTATTCACTTTTGCCAGATTAGGTTGATTTACAACGTGCTCTAATGAAGTGTGTTGCTATGGTGAGGCTGCTTTCAAGGGCATCTGTTAAAAAAAAAAAAGCAGCAGACGAGTAAATTGTCCAAGTCAGATCAATAAGAAACCAGTTTCCAGCACTGCACTGGTGTTTTTGCCAGTTTTGGCTGAGCTGAAGGAGAGCAGCCCCAGCTGGGGCAGAGGAAGCCCCTCAGTTCCAGCAGAGGAGATGCGGTGCTGATGATTCGGGGTCAGCGCTGCAGCGAGCTCAGGCTGCAGCAGGACTGGAAATGTTGGGCCATGAGGATCCCCCGGTGTTCTCTCAGCCAGCAGCACACCCAGCTCCAACCTCCCAACATCCCCATATCCAAACATCCCAACATCCCAACATCCCAACATCCAAACATCCCAACATCCCAATATCCCAATATCCCAATATCCAAACATCCCAACATCCC
>NC_031777.1:30873546-30874561 GCF_001522545.3 Parus major | reverse complement strand
ACCCCAATATCCCAACACCCCAATATCCCAATATCCAAACATCCCAACATCCCAATATCCCAATATCCCAACACCCCAATATCCCAACACCCCAACATCCCAATATCCCAACATCCCAACATCCCAATATCCCAATATCCCAATATCCCAATATCCCAATATCCCAACACCCCAATATCCCAACATCCCAATATCCCAATATCCCAATATCCAAACATCCCAACATCCCAATATCCCAATATCCCAATATCCCAATATCCAAACATCCCAATATCCCAATATCCCAATATCTCCTCCCCTGCCCACTGCTCATTCCATCCTGGCCCACCAGGTCCAGGGCACCTTAATTAACGTTTCTCTCGTGTCCCTTGATTAGATTACTTTTCTGCCTCTCGGCTACTTCTGCTCTACAACCTCCTTAAAATGCAGTTGCAGAGCTTATGCTAAAGCAGCCAGCATAATGGGAATTGGTTTTAACAGTTTGTCTCAAGCTTTATAACACCTCCCTGCTGCACCTGACCGAGCAGAGGAGATGCAGACAAGTCTTGGTGTGAGCAGCCCCTCCCTGCCAGCCCCTGGGCAGATGGAAGGGGGACTGGAAAGGGGGGCTCAGGAGCTGCCCTGGGAGCCAGGATGGGAGGGGGCACAGAGACACAGAGCAGGGAGGTGTTTCCCTGCCATGGCCCAGGTCAGCTTGGTAAAAAATATAAATGAAAGTCTTTGATTCAGAGTTCAAACTTCCAGCAGAACTTGTCACCTGATCAAACCAATCATAAAAGTGTCTGGAAACACTTGGGGAGGGAGGAAGGAGGAAGGGAGGGAGGGAGGGAGCTGGGACCCCAAAATCTGGGATGGGAACCCCAAAAATCTGGGCTGAGAACACCAAAAATTTGGGCCTGGAACCCCAAAAATTTAAAATGAGAACCCCAAAAATTTGGGATGAGAAGGGTTAGGGTAGGAAACCAAAAAATTTGGGCCTGGAACCTCAAAAATTTAAGATGAGAACCCCAAAAAT
>NC_031777.1:30869701-30872093 GCF_001522545.3 Parus major | reverse complement strand
GAAAGGAAGGAAAGGAAGGAAAGGAAAGGAAGGAAAGGAAGGAAAGGAAGGAAGGAAAGGAAGGAGAGGACACCTCTTCTCTCCCAGTAATGTCTGCAATTCCAGCAGGTGCAATTGAAAATCCCACTGAGGCATTAGCTACCTTGACAATATAATTTCTCACTTTTTGGTCACAAGCTCCATCTAATTCACTCTGGCTGAGGCTGGCAGGCAGCACACCGTGGCAGGGCTGTTTCCAGCTGTGTCCTTTATGCTTTTTTCCCATGCTCTGCTGAAGGGCTCAGACAGTTTTTCCCTCTTGTGCTTTCTTGCGTACTGGAACCATTATAGCAGGGCCTGCCACCGAGCAGGGACTCCTTTCCTGGGCACCCCTTCTCTGTGCACCCTTCTCTGTGCACCCCTTCCCTGGACACCCCTTCCCTGTGCACCCTTCTCTGGACACCCCTTCCCTGTGCACCCCTTCCCTGGACACCCCTTCCCTGTGAACCCTTCCCTGTGCACCCCTTCCCTGGACACCCCTTCCCTGTGAACCCTTCCCTGTGAACCCTTCCCTGGACACCTCTTCCCTGTGCACACTTCTCTGGACACCCCTCCCCTGTGTACCCTTCCCTGTGAACCCTTTCCTGTGCACCCTTCCCTGTGAACCCTTCCCTAGGCACCCTTCCCTAGGCACCCTTCCCTGGGCACCCCTTCCCTGTGCACCCCTTCCCTGTGCACCCCTTTCCTGTGAACCCCTTCCCTGTGAACCCTTCCCTGTGCACCCTTCCCTGTGCACCCTTCCCTGTGCACCCCTTCCCTGAGCACCCTTCCCTGTGAACCCTTCCCTGGGCACCCTTCCCTGGGCACCCCTTCCCTGTGCATCCTTCCCTGTGAACCCTTCCCTGGACACCCCTTCCCTGTGAACCCTTCCCTGTGCACCCTTCCCTGTGAACCCTTCCCTGTGAACCCCTTCCCTGTGAACCCCTTCCCTGTGCACCCTTCCCTGAGCACCCTTCCCTGTGCACCCCTTTCCTGCACACCCCACCCCAGCCCTGCACACCTCACACATCCTGGGAGTGTTCCACAGTCTGTAGAGTGAGCACAGCAAAGGAAAAACAATTTAAAAGAGTGGGAAATCCCCAAAAGTGAATATTTCCTCAGTGAGGAAACAGGAGCTGGTGAGTGGAGGTGTTCCAGCTCAGGAGCACAGCTGCCAGCACGAGCTGCTTCAGAAAAGCGACACGGAGAGTACAATACAGGAGTGAAAATCTGGAAACTACGGATTTGGGTCAACAAATCTCAAGTTCAGTAAGAGATGTGGGTTTCCATAAAGCACTGTGATTCCTCCACTTAGGGATAATAATCTACATTGTTCTTAAAAAGCAGGATGTCAGCAGCACAAACCAAATAATAGACCCTTCTTAGGCAGCGAGAGGATAATGGCTCCCAAGACAAAAGGAGAATTTATTTATCATAAAATACTCTTGAGAATCAGGCAGTCACCTGGTGTTTAATGCAGACATTGCAGACCCAAAGGAATTTTGCTTGAGTGTGACAGGGAGTGGGAAAGGTTTCTGTCTCATGAAAATTCATTGAAAATTACATTAATGCTGCTGGGAAGGCAGTAGCATCCAGAGGAATGGAGGCACTGCCTCATCCATATGGATCCCACTTGCTGCAGCCTCAGTCTGAGCCCTGCTGATGGTCCCATCCAGAGCCCTCGGGGATGGGTGAGCCCTGTGGGGACACCCAGGACAGACCCACCCCGGGCAGGCTGTCCTGGGACCTGCCCAGTGCGACTCCGGGGTCTTCCATCCCTGGGACATCCCAGGTTGTTCCTGTGGGGTGACAGGAGGAGGCCTCGAAGAGCAGATCATCAATACCAATAAATCAGTATTGGAAAAAGAGCGTGCTCATTTCATACACCAATGCTTCTCATTTCTGAAGTGCCCCCAGCGTTTGATTTGCTTTCAGGAAAACAGATGGGGAGGTGGGAGCGTCCTCAGGAGCTCTGGGGGCTGGGGAAGGCAGCCCTTCCTCGTGTCCCTGCTGTCCCTCGTGTCCCTACTGTCCCTCGTGTCCCTGCTGTCCCTGTCCCTGCTGTCCCTGTGTCCCTGCTGTCCCTGTGTCCCTGTCCCTGTGTCCCTGCTGTCCCTGTGTCCCTGTGTCCCTGTCCCTGTGTCCCTGTGTCCCTGTCCCTGTGTCCCTGTCCCTGTGTCCCTGCTGTCCCTGTCCCTGTGTCCCTGTGTCCCCGTGTCCCTGTGTCCCTGTGTCCCTGTGTCCCTGTGTCCCCGTGTCCCTGTGTCCCTGTGTCCCTGTGTCCCTGTGTCCCTGTCCCTGCTGTCCCTGTGTCCCTGTCCCTGCTGTCCCTGTGTCCCTGCTGTCCCTGTGTCCCTGCTGTCCCTGTGTCCCT
>NC_031777.1:30864525-30867631 GCF_001522545.3 Parus major | reverse complement strand
TGTCCAGCTGTGCAGCAGCTGGAGGCAGCCCCGGCTGGGCAGAGCCCGCTGACCGTCACAGGGAGCGGCAGCAGGGTGCAGGCAGCTCTCAGCGCCGATGCCCAGGCAATATTGTGGCAATCCAATGATTCCTGGTGCCCAGGGGCTTGTGTTTGCCGTCTGTTGTGTCTACAAGGAGCTCCTGCCCCGAGCCCCGCGGTGACGAGCGGAGCTGTAATTGCCTTCAGTGGGGACGGCTCACCCTGCACGCACCGGTGAAGCCTCGGGAAGAGGAGAAACCACCTCCATCTGCTCCCCAAACTTCCAGAGCACAGTCTGCATTTGGAATTCACGGTGTGTGTAGAGGCAATGAACCCACCAACCCTCCACGGCACAAACCAACAAACACTGCTGAGTACTAATGTGATGCATTATCAAATTAAAGATTAGAAACTGAAACGTTTCTTGTAAAGTATGATCCTCGCCTTGATCTGTGCATTTGGAGAAATCAATAAAATAATGTGCAACAACCATGCAAGCTTTCTTTTAATGACTTGTGTCTTCATAAATACCATATTCATTGCAGACCTCCATCAAAATATATTATCTGCACTTGCCCACGCTGCCGCTCCTTGATTGGAAAGCTTCACCTTGCTAAGGCATGAAAAATGGATAAGAATGGAATGGAATACAAAAGGGCCACTTATTATTTGTCAGCTGGCAGTGTTTGCCCTTTTAAAGCAGATATCGAAATTTTAAATGTGATCTTACAGCGGCAGCAGATTTCTCCCGGAGCCGCCGGTGCCGGGCGCGGGGAAGCGCGGGATGCTCGGACAGAGCTGTATTCATTGCATGGAACACCTGGAGGAACACGAGGAACACGTCTGCAGGAGCTAATGCCAGGAGGGGTAATTAATGCCTCCAACAGACCTTTAGGGGCACAGGCAGAGAATCACTTGGAATTACAAACTCTGCACATTTGTGTCTGCCTTGGGAGAGCTGCAGGGGGAGAGCTGTGCAGTGAGGGCTGGGAGGGACGAGGATGCGCTCAGGGGTCCCCTCCACGGGCATCCTCATCAGTCTGATCCTTGGGAATCACTCCAGGGAAGGCCTTGTAGGACCTGGCCTTGTGGCCAGACCCTGTGCCCGTGCCAGGCCCACCGTGCCCATCACTGCTGCCATGGCACGGGGAGCAGGGCTGGCACTGCCCCACTGAGGGGGACACAGCTGTCCCCTGTGCCACTGAGGGGGACAGAGCTGTCCCCTGTGCCACTGAGGGGGACACCAATGTCCCCTGTGCCCCACTGAGGGGGGACAGAGCTGTCCCCTGTGCCACTGAGGGGGACAGAGCTGTCCCCTGTGCCCCACTGAGGGGAGACACTGCTGTCCCCTGTGCCCCACTGAGGGGGGACACCAATGTCCCCTGTGTCCCACTGAGGGGGGACACCAATGTCCCCTGTGTCCCACTGAGGGGGGACACCAATGTCCCCTGTGTCCCACGGGGGAGGGGACACTGCTGTCCCCAGTGAGGGCTCCCTCCCTGCTGTGCTGTGGCTCTGCTCCTGCTCCCTTGTGAGGTGATGATAAATGTCCTGGATTGTGTTTTCATGTTGTGCACAAGGTGTTTGCACCTGGAGCACTTCCTGCTTCCCTGGCACCTGGAACCAGCCCCGTGTCTGTTGGTTTATTTATTTATTCCCCCCATCCATGCCCTGAAATAAACCCTCCCTGTTTGCTTACCTGGAAACCGTCTGACTCTGTCCTCCCCTGGATCCTTGAGCACAAACACTAGGAGACCTAATTTCTGCAAGATATTTACCAAAAGATTTACTAATGATTGGACTGGATTTATTGTAGAGAGAGATGGCATTCTTAATCTCAGGCAGTACCAAGACCCTTCTCCCCAGCTGCCGAAACCAATTGATCCAATATTAAATTCCACAAAATGAGCAAACCAATATTGCTATGTACAAACCCCAACTGCCCTCCCGAAATATTGACAGCTAATTAAAATTAAACATTATTGCTACCCACACAGCATTACTGCCTGCATCAGGAAGGTCTCCTGGGGACACTCCTCTCCTCCCAGCTCAGGGGACAGCTTGTTTTTGTGGAGAAGGGAAACTCCCAGTTCGTGTTGGATACGGAGCCGCCGTGGGGCAGAGGAGCCCCGGCAGGGCCCGAGGCTGCCTTGACCTTGACCTCGACCTTGACCTTGACATTGACCTTGACCTCGACCTCGACCTTGACCTTGACCTCGACCTTGTTTTGTGTCCCACAGGGACGGGCTGGGCTCTCCTCACTCAGCTGGAATTCCCTGGGAAGCCACAAACCGCTGCTTTGTCAATGTGGGATGTCAATGGAGAAGTGTCAAGCTGGCCATTTGCAAGGGATGATGTTCAAATTGGGCAGAAAATTCCCGATTTAGCCTTCAGGCCGGCTCTGAGCCCCTCCTGGGAGCCTCTGCATGGGGCAGGAGCGGCATCTGCGCTGCCCATCTCCCTTCAACAACCCTAAACCTTCTCCAAAGCAGTTCTTCAACATCTGAAGAAGACTCCAAGAAGAAAATGCAAATAAACAGAGCTTTTTTTCCAAGGCGTTGAAGGGGATTAGTGAGAGTCCCACCCTCTCTGCTCCCATTTGCATTCGGTGTTCCGACGGCACTTGACTCTGAAATCATTCCAGTAAAGCGGAAAATTAATATTCTAATGTGCCTGCTTCTCCAGCAGCTACAAATAAGTAAAGTGGAAGTAGTAAAGAAAATGTGCTAGAATTAACTCTGGGTATGAATATTTATCGTGGTTTGCCCTCAGCCCCTGCCCGTGCTGTCCCTGCCACAGGCAGGAGCCCCAGCAGGAATCACTGCCTGGCTCTGGCCCAGAGGGGAGCAGCTCCTTTCTCACAGGCTCTGGCTGGTCCCAGCACAGGCTGTGCTCAGACCAGGGGCTGAGGGGACACTGCAGGGCTGTGGGGACACTGCTGGGGCTGTGGGGCTGTGGGGACACTGCTGGGGCTGTGGGGACACTGCTGGGGCTGTGGGGCTGTGGGGACACTGCAGGGGCTGAGGGGACACTGCAGGGGCTGTGGGGACACTGCAGGGCTGTGGGGACACTGCAGGGCTGTGGGG
>NC_031777.1:30862223-30863591 GCF_001522545.3 Parus major | reverse complement strand
GGGGACACTGCAGGGACTGTGGGGACACTGCTGGGGCTGATACACACTCAGGGTATAACATCTGCACTCTCGGGTCTGTTATCATTAAAACAGCATCTAAAAAATCCCAAAGTTGTAACAACATTAGATAATTACGGCTTATTCCCATTTTTCCCTGTTTTTGTGTGCAGCCTGTGAAGGCTGAACATACAGGGGGAGTGAATCACTCCTTCCCAAGTATAAAACTTGCATACTGTAAGGCTGAATTATTCATATTATTCCTGGTCAGCCCTATCGCTATTTACATTCTTGATACTGAAAAATTTTCTTCAAAGAGGAATTTTAGCAATTAAAATGTAAAGATGGAGTTTGAATGGCGGGTGATTAACTCATCACCAGCAGGACAGTGCAAGCTCAGAGTGTGACGGTGTCGGTGCTGCTGGGGCTGGCAGCGTTCCCCAGTGGGTCACACTTTTCTGCAGGGGATTTAACCCAGAGTTGAAGGCCCTTTTGGCTTTATTTTCCCATTTTTTCCCGAGCAGGAAGCCAAGCTCTCTCTGCTGCACACAGAAGGGATTTTGGCAGCTGAGACATCCCCGGCTGGCAGAGCCCACAGCCACTCGTGGGGAGCTACAAACGCATCCCTGCCTTTCCCTCTCCTCCTTTTCTCACCCAAACAGACTCTGCCTTATTAGCAGCAGGTATTTGCTCTTTTACATCTCCATCATAACATTAAGAAATACTGAAATCTCTCTATTTAAATTGCTCTGGTGAAGTACAATACATTAATCATAAATAATTTATTCGAATCTGTCCCTTTTTTTGGGCACATCTCAGCGGTGTCTTAGTAACATCCTTTCCACGGAACTTTAATCTGTGTTCTCTTATAAAAGCAAAAACAGAGGGGAAAAGAAAGAGGGAAAAGTAGGTGAGTGTTCCTTCCCCGTCTCGCACGGGATGGGCACAATCCGCGGAGGTTTCCCCGGGGCAGGATTGCAGGATTTTCAGGGCTCGCTGCGGGTGGAGCCCCCGGAGCATTCCGCTGATGGAACAGCCGGGTGTAATTGTCATTTATTTCCTGCCATTTGATCCTTGCCTCTGCATTGTTTACAATTCACCGCTTCCCTCCGCCCGGGGCTGCTCCTGCCGCTCTGCTGCCCTCGGGAACCGCTCGGCCGGGCCAAGGGAGAGAGAGCACTGTGATCCTTCATGTGGATTTTCCTGGATTGGCAACACCCATTGTCTTGGTGTGACCCGTTAAACTCCTCACAGCAGGGGCGTGAAGAGCTTTTCATCTCCCATCGTGGCAGGGCACAGGCATCATCCCTGGGAGCAGCATCCCTCCATCCCTGGAGCAGCATCTCTCCATCCCTCCATCCCTCCATCCCT
>NC_031777.1:30851476-30856693 GCF_001522545.3 Parus major | reverse complement strand
GTGCTGGGGGCTGTGGTGCAGAGCACTGGGCTTGGCACAGCTGCTGTGCCAGGGAGGGGGACGTGGGTGTGTGACACAGTGAGTGTGGGGTGCTGCTGGAGCTGTGGTGCAGAGCACTGGGCTTGGCACAGCTGCTGTGCCAGGGAGGGGGACGTGGGTGTGTGACACAGTGAGTGTGGGGTGCTGTTGGGGGCTGTGGTGCAGAGCACTGGGCTTGGCACAGCTGCCGTGGTGGCTCTGTGACACAGTGAGTGTGGGATGCTGCTGGAGCTGTGGTGCAGGGGTCCGGGGCTGTGTCCCCTGCCCGGGGTGAGGGGTGTCCCCTTCCCGGGTGTCCCTGTCCGGGGTCCCTGTCCGGGGGTCCCTGTCCGGGGCTGTGTCCCCTGCCCGGGGTGAGGGGTGTCCCCTTCCCGGGTGTCCCTGTCCGGGGTCCCTGTCCGGGGTCCCTGTCCGGGGGTCCCTGTCCGGGGCTGTGTCCCCTGCCCGGGGTGGGGGGTGTCCCCTTCCCGGGTGTCCCTGTCCGGGGTCCCTGTCCCGGCTCCAGCAGCTCTGTCCCGTCCCTGTTTCCCGTGTCGGGGACCCTGCCGAGCCGGGGGCTCCGCTGTGCTGGAGGCACTGGGATGCCCCAAAGGTGGCTCCAGAGCCAGGGAGCTTTTCTGGCTTTAGGGTGGCTGTGTTCCTGCGGCTCCTGGGCCTCTGAGGGCTCTCACCAGGCTCCTCAAAACTTGCTGTAAATACAATTCTGCAGCCAAGGAAGCAATGCAGGAGCTCGGCTTTTATAAGTCTGCAAGTGTGTGTGTGTATATATATATAATGTATATCTCGTGTGTTTGTGTGCATTAAAATCATGGCCCCGAAGCTTTTCAGGCACTTGGGAGTTCCAACATAAATATTTAGCAAGAATTTCTCCACTTAGAGATAAAACATGAGACAGTTCCTACTGCATCCTGCCTTATGTGTGCTTTTATTTTGTTTTCTATGAGTTGTTGAGCATCTCTTTGCATATTGTGGAGAAACATAATTGACAAGAGAGAATGGCTCCCAGTGCCAGAGCCCAGCCCAGCCCAGCCCAGCCCAGCCCAGCCCAGCCCAGCCCAGCCCAGCAGCCCCTTGGGGTGCCCAGGCCAGGCTGGGCAGGGCTGGGTGAGCCAGGGAGCACAGGAGGTGTNCTCCATCCCTCCATCCCTGGAGCAGCATCTCTCCATCCCTGGAGCAGCATCTCTCCATCCCTCCATCCCTCCATCCCTGGATCAGAATCCCTCCATCTCTGGATCAGAATCCCTCCATCCCTCCATCCCTGGAGCAGAATCCCTCCAAGTACATCCTCACCCACCAGGGCACAGCTCCCCCAGCACACAGAGACTCCCCAGCCTGGAGAAAGATTTTTTTCTCTTTCCTTTCTCCCAAAAAATCCTCACCAGCTATTCCCTTTCCTTCACATGGCACCAAGGGTTTTATTTTGGTGTGGGACATTTCCACGGAGTGAGGGCATTTCTGAAAGGCAGCCCTTCCTTCCCAGAAAATAATCCAGGTTTTGGCAAGCTGCAGCTGCAGAGCATCCATGGCCTTTATCCACAAAGCCTTGGGGATGACAAGTCCCCTGGAGAAGTCAGGGATGGAAATTTCCAGCAGAGCTGTGGGAAGAGAGAGTTTTTTGTGCTGGAGAGTTTCAGAGGCATTTTGACAGACCCTAAGTTGGAGAGCTGAACTTTGTTTCCTTTCTGGATTACCCACAGAAAAAGAACAAAAAAGTAAAACAGAAAATTCCAGTCTCTGACTCCTCAGAATTACTTTTTTGCCAGCAACAGTGGGAGTTGTGTGCTGAGGTGAAGAATAGGGGATGATCTTACAGTACATTTCAAATAGCTTCTGAAACATAGGCAACCCTAATTAACATTTTATGGTACTGGAATTATAACAAGAAAAGCAATTTAATCTGTGAAACTCTATTTGTAACAATGGCAATGATAAACAAAGGGAACAAACGTTCAGAGGAAAACAGAAGATGGAATGGAGAACAGGGAAAGCTGGAGGAGATGCAGCTCCCACACTTATTAAGTGACTGAAAAAAATATTCTTGGGGAATGATGAAGACAAAGTACAAGGAAATGACCAAGGAAGGAAGGCAGGCAGCTGGGGAATCCCTCCCTCCCCAAGCTGTTTCTCCTCAGCAATGCTTTCATTCAAGCCTGCTCTCTTCTGATCTTCCCACAAGCTGCAGCAGCCACAGGAACAACTCGAGGAAAGCAGAGCAGCCCCAATCCTCCTGCTCAGTTCACCAACAGCTCTGCAGCGCTGCTGGAGCCGCAGAGCTCAGGGCAGGGATCTCCTTTATTGCTTGTGAGCAGCTCCAGGGAGCCCAGAGGCTCCCAAAGCCAGGGAATTGTACCTGAGCAGGATCAGCTGCAGGGCTGGGCTGCAGCCAGAGCCCGAGCCAGGGCCTGCAGCCATCAGCACGGCCTTGGGGATCAGCTCCTCACCCCACCAGGCAGCAATTATTCCACTTAAACACACTTCCTTTTTAATAGTTTTTTTTATTATTTTTTTCCCTGAGCACACTTCAATTCCCTTTGGTCTCGGGCTTCTCTGTGCTGAATGTTTTGTCACCGGATGGCAAGACTGCAAAAGGGAAAGTAAGGATTCTTACACAGATTTTGGGGCATTTCTCTCCAGTTCAGTTGTAAAAGTACACTGAAATAAGCTACTGCCTTGGCAGCTTTGTGAAGCAGACCCAGAAAGACAAGGAGTTACTGCAGAGATTTGTCTGGGGGGTCAGAATGCACCCACTGGGGCACAGAGGGAACAGAAACCTGCAGTGGGGAGGGTTTGTTTGATTTCACAGCTCCACAGGAACCACAGGAGCTTCGAGGTCTGTCCCAACCCAAACCATTCTGGGCTTGTGTGATGTCCTGGGATGGAAGCACAGAGAGCTGCACACATCACAGTTTGTTTCTGAGGGCAGGGAGAGCCATCAGTGGGGGCACAGGAATGGTTCTCCCCCCGTGCCGTGTTTATTCCAGCCATGTCTGAGTGCCCCATGCATCATCTCCAGCTACAAAACCACAGGACTCTTTAATAAATATTTTGCCTCTAATGTCTCGGTGTGAGGAGATTTATGTGCTGATTAGTTCTTTCATCTTTGTTTACTGACGGAGCTGCAGGGCCAGCAAACCGTGCCAGGCGCTCCAGGGCTCCTGTCCCCAGCTGCTCCTGCTCAGCCCCGCGGTGTCACCTCAGTGCCACACGGCCTGGGACACCTCCTGGGGACGGGCCATGGAGAGGGGCCCTTCCCTGTCATCCTCACAGGAATTTTCTGATGTGCTCCTCCTTGTTCTGGCTGTGTCCATCACCGAGCACACTCTGCATCTGCTGTCTCACATGTAATGAAATGGCAAATGCCACTTCTTGTTAGAGAACGTGAGGTGGAGGCCATGCTTGTGATACAGAGTGAAAGATGAAAGAATTTATTATCAACATTTTTAATGCGCTGTCACATTTTGACATTTTTTTTAAAATACTAAATAATAGAAATAGTTTCAAGTTCCCACCAAGAGAATGGTGGTACTCGAACTGCAGGACACTGAGGAATTAAAATCAGTTTGCTGCTCAGTTTGCTCCCCCTCAGCTCAGTTCTCCTCCCAAGCTGCTCCTTCCAAAGAGATTTGTGTTTCTAGGAGCTGTTTTGGAATGGGAACAGGGGGTCCTGGTGCCTTTTTGTGGGAGCAGAGGGTTGTGGCACCCCTTCTTTATGGGATAAAGCTGTCAGGGTAAATCCTGTGCCCTTCCCACGGGGAGCAGCAGCTCAGGGCGAGCTCCCTGTGCAGGGAGCCCCTCTGGGGAGGAAATGAGGAAATGTGTCACCCTGAAAACTCAGCTTCTGAGCCTGCTGCCATGGTTTTCTAAAGGCTTTCCCAGGACAGTGACTGCAAACATAGATATGTGAACATTCCTTCTGTTCCACGTCTTGTGATGAGCATCTCTCATGGCCAGTGCAGGGGGAAAGTCTTATCCTGACCATCCCATCCCTGGCTGTGGGCAGGAACCTGTAAATCCTGGGAGGAAAAATAAACTTTCTCTTCCTTTCACCACACCTCAGCCTGTGTCCCTGTGATCTGTTCATCCTCAGCAGCAACAGGAACGAGCCCTCCCTGCCTGCCCCAGGCAGGGGAGACGTGGCCTTGGACCCTTGGGCACGGCCACCCCTGGATCTCCATCCCCACCATCCTGGAGCTCCGGGAATCTCCGGGGAACTGCAGCTCCCATCCCTCAGAGCATCCCTCTGCACCTCCCCAGACCAGTGTCACTAAAGATCAGGGTTTGGTGCTCTGTGCACCAGGCACGGGGAATCTCAGCTTTCATCCAGTGACCGCTGATTTTTCTCTCTGATTTCCATCTATAGAATAATGTTTGTCACTAAAGATGCAGGAAAAATGAGAAATTGGGGGTATTTTTAGTTTGCCTGACAAGGCACCACAGGCATGATGAGAGTTCTGAAGACGGGAGTAATCACAGGTTAATGATCTCATCCTCACCGTGGGGTTAATCACACAGACAAACAGCAAGGCAAACCCAGAACATTTATTCACTGCTGGGAGAGTGGAAGAGAGAAGGATTTGGCTTCCAGGATGCTGCATTCAAACGAAATCCTGCCATCAAGGTGCCTTTGGGCCAGCTCTTCGTGGTCCATATTTTACTGGGGAATTGGTATCTTAAAAGATTCCTATTTATTGTTTTGTGAGTTGGAAATTAATTTACATCTATTACTGCAAAGAAGTCCCCATAGATGAGGCACTTGCCAGGGAAAGGTTATTTGTAATGACCAAATTTGTCACTGTTTGGGATCCCATAAAGGTCACGGTGGAAGGTTTCCTCTTGCTTTAAATAAAAATCTGTATTTTAAAAAGAAATGTGCTTAACTTTCATTTCATAGAAATATCAAACCTGTTTGCACTATAATTTACTTTTGGAGCTCTTGACATTTACGCAGCTGCCTGTCTTTGGAGAGCAATCTCTTGATTTGGCTGGGAAGGGCTTGTGAGGAGGGAGCAGGGAGGGGACAGTGCCACAGAGCCCCCCAGGGACAGGGGACACTCACAGGGGACACAGGGGATACACAGGGGATACACAGGGGATACACAGGGGATACACACAGGGGACACACAGGGGACACACAGGGGATACACAGGGGATACACAGGGGATACTCAGGGGATACACA
>NC_031777.1:30842598-30847537 GCF_001522545.3 Parus major | reverse complement strand
AGGCCAGGCTGGATGGGTTTGGAGCAGCCTGGGACAGTGGGAGCTGTCCCTGCCATGGCTGGGGGGGATGGGGGGTTGGAGGTTCTTTGTCACCCTGAGGTGCTCAGCAGCAGCAAACCCCAGCTGAGGAGGAGCAGGGCCCTTCCCAGTGGGTCTGGTGCTGTGTCCCCTGTGCTGAGGGGAGGGAGAACAGAGCCCAAAGCCCCTGTCTGTCACCAGGCTCCCCCTGAGCCTCCTCCACCCAGGAAAAACAACAATTTTAATAAGATTAAGCAGGCTGGTACAGAGCCATCAATTGCTGAGTGCATTTTTTTCTTCCTTTCTAAATTGATGTGAAAAATCTGCTCATAACTACCAAACTACTGCTGCAAAAAAGTCCTGACAAGTTTGTAATGATATCCTCAATCTAATAATTGCAGGAAGAAAGCCAATAAAAAAGGACTTGTCATTGTTTTGAACAACACAAGTTTAATGTATTGGGAATTAAAGTTTGAGCTTAATGAAGAAAAGTAATTTAGATGTAAACAACTGGTCTGAGTCAAAGCCTGGGGATTTCAGCAGGCCATTATCCAGCACAGAGTGCTTTTAAAGCTGGCTGAGCTGTCAGAAGGCAGAGAGCAGCTCCAGAGGGGTGTGCTGGGGGCTGTGGTGCAGAGCACTGGGCTTGGCACAGCTGCTGTGCCAGGGAGGGGGACGTGGGTGTGTGACACAGCGAGTGTGGAGTGATGCTGGAGCTGTGTCCCCTCTTGGCTCCCGGTGGCACTGGGCTTGGCACAGCTGCCATGGTGGCTCTGTGACACAGTGAGTGTGAGGTGATGCTGGAGCTGAGGTGCTGCTGGAGCTGTGTCCCCTCCTCGGCTCCTGGTGGCACTGGGCTTGTCACAGCTGCCGTGGCAGGGAGAAGGATGTGGGTGTGTGACACAGCAAGTGTGAGGTGCTGCTGGGGGCTGTGTCCCCTCCTCGGCTCCCAGTGGCACTGGGCTTGGCACAGCTGCCATGGTAGGGAGAGGGATGTGGGTGTGTGACACAGTGAGTGTGAGATGCTGCTGGAGCTGTGGTGCAGGGCACTGGGCTTGGCACAGCTGCTGTGGTGGCTCTGTGACACAGCGGGTGTCAGGTGCTGCTGGAGCTGTGGTGCTGCTGGAGCTGTGGTGCTGTTGGGGGCTGTGGTTCAGAGCACTGGGCTTGGCACAGCTGCCGTGGCAGGGAGAAGGATGTGGCTCTGTGACACAGCGGGTGTCAGGTGCTGCTGGAGCTGTGTCCCCTCCTCTGCTCTGGGGCTCTGCAGTGCCCGAGCAGACCCTGGGCTCTCCCAGCAGGGCCTGGCAGGAAAGGTCAGGCTCCTGTGTTTGATTCCTGGGGCTGGCACGGGGCTGGTGCTGCCCCCAGATCTCTGCTGCTGCCTCCTGCTCCAGGGGAGCTGCAGTTCTGATCCCTCTGCCTGGGGCCAGCCTTGGGCTGCTGCTCCTGACACAGCCACTCTGGGAAAGCCCTGCTGGGACCCCCCAAACTCGGCTCCATGGCCAGCAGCCTGGCCAAGGTTATCCAGGAGCTCTTTGCTACCCTTTCTCCCTCAGTCCAGCAGTTTTTTCATCTCTGTATCTCATTATTTTAGAACAGGAAGTTTAGAGCAAATTACGTGCTAATTATAGCTCTGCTTCACATCTATGTCTTCAGACTGTTACACTCAGGAATAGGAGTGTCAAAATTGTGTTGAGAAATGAGAATGTGTCACAGGAAAAGAACTCTTCCTTGTACACATTTCATATAAAATGTGTATTTTCTAAGTTGTCATTTTGGCTAAGGAAATGATTCCTTAATGCTTTGCCTTAAGGAAAAATAGGTGAAGGTTTATGGTGGAAGGCAATAACAAAAATCTGGATGCCAGGATGGGATGAGTGATTTCATCACGTGCAGAGGTTCCCTGATGCAGGAATGGCCAGCAAAAGCCCCTGGAGAGCTGCTGCAGGCAGGGAGGTGGAACACTGCTGTGTCAGGAGTTCAGTGCCACGAGCTGGGCTCATGGGCAGGCACGGATTTTCCTCCTGGTTCTCTCTGGGCACCGTTCTTGAGGCCAGGGGAGTCTGACTGGCTCCTGGATGGGGAATTTTTTATTATTTTGTATGGAGATGTTCTCCTCAGCCGGTCAAGTGGTTCACAAGTTAGAATGGAATCTGGGGAAAGGGTTCTTCAAGTGACAGGGGAGTTTATCTTCAGAGTGAGCTGAACTTGTGCTGTTTCCTGCAGTTCTTGGGCACTGCTGGGGCAGGAGGTGTCCCTGTCTGGGCTGGGCTGAGTGCTGGGGCTGGTGGCCACTGCTGGCCTGGCACTGGCACCTTTGGTGATGGAGCTGGTGCTCAGGGCAGGTCCCAGAGCCCCAGGCTGCTCAGAGCCCACCCCACACTGCCCCAGGGTCCAGCCCCGTGTCCAGCCTGGCCTGGGACACTGCCAGGGATGGGAGCTCCCCAGCTGCCTGAACTTGGACAGTGGTTTTTTCTCTTGATGAAATGTGTGTGTTTATAATTCCTCCTCTTGCAAACTGAGCACTTGACCAAGAGTGGGGTCAGCTCCTCTAAGCTGCTGCTCATGTTAATGGGCAAATGAAAGGGATTGCACAAACTTTGCATGATAAACACTGTCAATGAGCCTGAAGTCACCCAGTCTTGCCTTAAGGCACACTCAAATATAATGAAGCTGTTGTGATATCTCTTTAAAAACCTCCAGATGCTCTAGAAAACCCTTCAGTCCTGATCCTGGGAGTTTATGCTGTTGAAGGGGACTTTGGTGAGGCAGGGATGTGATTGGACACTTTGATGTACTCTGGGGGCTGTTTTTGCAGATATGTCTTTGGTATAAAACACTGACAATTTGCAGCCATTATCAGAATTCTCTGTAAATCCATATCTGCTATTCATCTCTGCCGGGTAATTCCCACACTGCTGCAGGAAGCCCAGGGCTTCAATTCCCATTTTTATGTTTATGGTTTGGTAGATGGCTTTCCAGCCGTATGTTTTTACTATTGTTCTGCTTGGAAGTAGAATAAATATGTACAGATGAGAGCTCTAAATACTTGAAAGGCTGAAGTATCTGAGTTTAGCTCTTGTGAGAGCAGTTTTCCCCTGGGTAAGTGCTCTGGGGGCCCGTGGCTGTGGCAGAGGAAGGGAGGGTCAGCACCCTGAAACGCTGCATGGAGCACCAGGAGCATCACTCAGGACAGCTCTGGGGTTTGTTCCAAGGTAAAGTGCTGCAAGAGGCTTTTATGGCTCCCTCCCTGAGCACTTTGGGAGTTTCCAGGCTGCAGGTAGTGAGTGCTGGAGGCAGAACAAGCTGTGCTGGGCACAGCCCAAAGCAGCCTCGGGAATTCTGGAAGAGCTGCCCTGAAGCAGGGTAGGCACAGGCAGGAGGAGAGGAGCGGTGCTCTGAGCAGGGAGGAGGCTGCCCTGCTCTGAAGGAGTTCACAGTGGAGGGGAAGCTGCTCAGGCAGGGCTGGGAGGGCCTTGGCTTGTTCCTCCTCTGGGGAAAATGGCACTGAGAGGAGACCTCAGGGTGCAGCTGCTCCGATTTCTGCCTCAGGGACAGGACCCAGGGAGCTGGGCAGGGGAGCTCAGGGTGGAGTTTGGGAAAGGTTCTTCCCCCAGAGGCTGCTGGCACTGCCCAGATCCCCAGGGATTCCCCAGGGAATGGGCACAGCCCTGGGACTGCCAGGGCTCCAGCAGGGTTTGGGCAGCGCTGCCAGGGATGCCCAGGGATGCCCAGGGATGCCCAGGGATGCCCAGGGATGCCCAGGGATGCCCAGGGATGCCCAGGGATGCCCAGGGATGCCCAGGGTGGGGCTGTTGGGGCTGCATTGAGGATCCCTGCATGTCCCTCCCAACACTGGATGTTTTCTGTCTTCTTGGCTTTGTTTTCATCTGGTGATAACAGAAACTTATTCAAATGAGTTCCAGGAATAATTGCAGCAATCATCATTGCCGTGTCACAGGGTGGGGCTTTGGCACTCCTTGGGTTTGGTTCTCTTGGCCTTCAGCCAGGCAGAAAAGGCTCTTGCACAAATCTCAGAAGGATGATGAATAAACAACCCCCACCCCTCCAAACTGGGGCTGCATGGGCCCCATCCCTTCCTCCTGCAGTGCCTTGCAGGGAGTGGGATTCCCTGCCAGGGGGACTCAGGGTTCTCCAAACTGAAATCCCTTTGTGTGCCCCGAGCCAAGGAGCGAGAGGTGCTGGCAGCTTCCCTTCTCCATCTGCATCACCCAACACTGACACTGCAGGGAAGTTTAGAGCACAACCAAACACCCAGGAAACAGCCAGAGGTACAGACAGAACCTTGGGCAGGCTGATGCTCCGGGAGCTGTTCGCTGAATTCCTGTGCCTTTGTTCACAGATGGTTTTATTTAGCTCTGTGAGTTAGTGCAAAGTGATGAGAGACAAACACTTGCTGGATAAATCATAGCACCAGAGCTGGGACTGTGTGAACTCTCCAATTAAACTTGACAACTCCTTAAGAAATGTGATCCCACCATGCAGATGCAATTCCCAGAGTGTGGCAGGGCCCTCTGTGCTGAGGGCAGGAACCCAGCAGTGACCCCAGCGAGCTCCCTGGACCAGCCTGGCTGTGGCACTGGGGTGCAGGGTACAGCAATTCGGGATCTCACCGCTTTTAGTCTTCCTGCTCAACAAGGGCAGCTTCAGCAGGAGCTGACAGACTCCTCTGCCCAGAAACATTAACCAGAGGAAGGACCAGGAGGTGAGCTCTTACCTGTCACTGTGCCACTGCTTTATCTTCAAGCACCCTTTAATTGAACCCAAGTGTTTAGATGAAACCTCCCTGCAGCAGTGGGCTTGTCTCTCCCCGGGCCCTGGGGTGCTCAGGGCTGAATGGGGGCCCTGGGGTGCTCAGGGCTGTCATTAATGGGGGGCCCTGGGGTGCTCAGGGCTG
>NC_031777.1:30839852-30842295 GCF_001522545.3 Parus major | reverse complement strand
AGGGCTGTCATTAATGGGGGCCCTGGGGTGCTCAGGGCTGTCATTAATGGGGAGCCCTGGGGTGCTCAGGGCTGTCATTAATGGGGAGCCCTGGGGTGCTCAGGGCTGAATGGGGGCCCTGGGGTGCTCAGGGCTGTCATTAATGGGGGTGCTCAGGGCTGTCATTAATGGGGAGCCCTGGGGTGCTCAGGGCTGTCATTAATGGGGGCCCTGGGGTGCTCAGGGCTGTCAGGTGTCACTCCTCGTGCTCAGAGCCCACTTGAGAGCAGGATGGCATTGTGCCAGAAGGGTCTGGGCTGTTTTCAGCCATGGAGCAGATGAGATGGGTGTGGGGACAATTTTCTCGTTTCTGGAGCAGTCCCATCCCCTGGGCAGCAGGAGCTGTGCAGCTCAGAGCCCCAGGGGATGCTCAGAGCTCTGAGTGGTGCCCATCTCCCTTCTCCACACACAGCAAAAGGAACAAAGCACCTCTGTCATTACAACCTTTACCCCATAAAAGCACTTCTGTGCCTGTCGGTGTTTTAGTACAATTGCTGTGGGAAGGCTTTTTATTCTGCATAATTCTGAAATATGTGTAAAAGGAACCTGGCTACTCTCACCCTCCTCTGCCCCTGTCCGAGGGGTTTGCTCAGTGCAGGGGGAGATGAAACAAAGGGGTTTAAAAAAGTAACTGGGGACAGGGGGAGCAGTTTCTTGTGATCCAAACGTCACTGACCAGGAGGAATTTGCCTCCTTCATTAGTTCCAGATGTTGACAGAGGCTGCAGGTGAGGGACTCATGTACTGCTGGGCTAGAGACTGCTGCCAAAGGTGGGGAAAAGGAACAAAATTTGGGCTGTAATTTGATTGAGATTTTTAATGGTCAAGTTACTTCATTTGAAATCAAAGTACAAAAATGAGCCACCCCAAAATCACTATTTAATAAGCAAAAGCATATTTTTTCTTGTTAGATCTTTTCTTCTACCCTTATGCACTAACTTTGACTTAAATCTCGCTATTTTCTGGTTGTTGGGAGCATGGTGTGAGGTCTGCTCTGAGTGCAGCAAGCAGCTCAAATCTGTGCTCAGGTTAAATTCAATTTACAGGCAGAGGTGGTGAAATACCTGCAGTCCCCAGTCCCTCTTGTCTGTGTTTGCTTCAGAGCTCATTTGTGTTAAATGAGAAGTCTGTGCTTGCTGCTGGAGGTCAGGCGTGGCAGCCTGTGACAAAACAAGACCCAAATTCTGGTGAGGGTTCTGCACCCTGCTGCAAACACAGAAACAGCTGTGGGTGCCTTTCACAAGGGGCCCCTCGTGTTTTCAGAGGCAGCCACTGCTCTGTGAGGCAACTCTGTGGGATTTGGGGAGTATGAACTTGTTCAGCCTCCTCCTTATCATCCCTCAATTGTGTAGCAGGCTGATTTATCTTAGATTTAATGGCTCGATAGTAATCACAAGAACTTGCATATTTGCCATAGAGAGACCAAGATAAAACACTTTTTTTTTTAAATCCAGGCTATGTTTTCAGTTGTGTACTCGAAGTGTTTGTGGTTCTCCTTTCCCTGGTGTCCCACTGCAGCTTGGGTCGGGGTTGGAATGAGCCAGGTGTTGTCAGAATTTGGCAGGGTCACATTTGTCAGGGACCTGTTCTGGTAAAATCCTGGGCTGGGAGTGACCTCAGAGCCCACCCAGAGCCCCCCCTGCCATGGCAGGGACAGCTCCCACTGTCCCAGGCTGCTCCAAACCCATCCAGCCTGGCCTGGGACACTGCCTGGAGCCCCCTGCTCTGGGGGGGTTTCAGTAATGGGAAATTCATCCTCTGGCAGGGGAATGTTTATTGTGGCCATGGCTTCAGATGGGACCATGAAGTAACAAATTGCATCGATCCAGGCTGTTGTGACACTTAGAGATGCCCTGCAATTACTCATGCTATTAATTAACTGCGAGGAGTGTACTTTTGCAATTAGTTGCTGGTACTTGCCATCTGCTTCAAAGGGCAGCCAGTGAGTTGTTCTGGTGGGACTGGGGTCGGATGAGCTGAGGGGAAAGGGGGAGCAGGGCCCTCTGAGCCTGGCAGGAGGAGGAACCCCAAGTGCCACATCCAGGGTGCTGCTGCTCCTTCTCCTGAGTGTTTGGAAGGAGTCTGGAGGGATGGCTGCCCTTCCTCGCCGGTGATGGCACGAGGAGAGAGCCTTGTGAAAAACGAGCCTGTTCTGTAGGCCAGAGCAAACTGCTCCATTGGAAATCCTGATGAAAACCAGGGGAAAATGGGATAATCAAAAAGCAAACGCTTTCCTTTCCTGAATCGAGTGGTTTAATTGCTGCTGTAACTGAGCTGTCCTGAAACCCCAGCCAGGTTTGGGTGGGAAGGGACGGTGAAGCTCACCCAGTGTCACCCCTGGCATGGCAGGGACACCTCCTGTGCTCCCTGGCTCACCCAGCCCTGCCCAGCCTGGCCTGGGCACC
>NC_031777.1:30834238-30839056 GCF_001522545.3 Parus major | reverse complement strand
TCCGTGTGTCCTGTGTCCCCGGGGCTGTGTGGGTGGCACTGTCCCTTGTCCCCAGCTGTGCCGTGTGGCCCAGGCTCCAGGGTGACCTTGCTGGGCGCTGTCCCTGCCGCAGTCCCCGGGACACTCCCACGTCTGTGCCCGGTGATTAATCACCGTAACCTACGCTTTAAAAGGCAAAGGCAATTAAATAAATCTCCTCATGTTCGCTCCTTTTCCTGTGAGCCAATGGATGTAAAAGTGTCTCTAAAGCCTTATTTATCTTGCCTTAAATCAGCTGTAATTGTAAAAATATTCCCCGGCATCTGTGATCCAAATGCTGTGGCTGCTTTGATCCTTCCCAGTCTGCCAGGCACAGCTTTTCCCATGAACTCATGGCTGTGTCGCTCTGCTGGCTCTGGATGTTACTGTTACCCAAAAAATGGAGAATGGCAGAGAGGAAAACATCAAATGTGTTTTTTATGTGGCGATTTTGAGACCTCATGGAATTAAATTGAATTTGTTTGGGCTGCTGATCCAGGCTGTGAGCCTGGCTCCGAGGCTGTGTTTGTATTGAGCATGGTGCTGCCCCCAGGGCCGATGTAAGAGATTCCAGTGGGATCACGGAACCATCAGGGCTGGGAAAGCCCTCCAAGACAGAGTCCAACTGTTCCCCAGCACTGCCAAGGCCACCACTGGCCCGTGTCCCCAGGTGTCCCAGCTGCAAGGCTGTGACCCCTGCCTGGCATGGTGGTTCCACCACGGCTGCTCACGGCTTGTAGTGGTTTAGATTGGCTAATTTGACATTCAGGGAACATTTAAATCTGTTCCCTAAACAGGTTAAGGGACCCTGTGTGTAAGAGATGGGTTTCTTTCATGGATTCAGGTTTCTCCAGAACAAAGTGCAAGTTGCAATTAATGAGTTTAGTCTGAACCAACAGGACAGAACTTGGTGAGATGGACACAGGGAGCAGCCATCCCTCCTGCCCCTCTGTTTTTTGGGAAGGGCTGGGTTTGGGGACGAGCTCAGCAGCGCTGGCTCCCTTTGCCAGGCCAGGCTGAGGGTCCCTGGTGGTGTCCATCAGGAAGCAGCTGGTGAGCTCTGGCCTCCTGCCAGGGTCAGTGCTGCTCTGAGCTGCTCCAGCTTCCTGGAGTCCCCTCTCCCCACACTTTGAGCACAGAATTTTGTATTTTAGTCCCTTGTGACCTTTTCTGTGTCCTGCTGTTGCTCCTCTGCTTTGGGACCCTTTCCCAGGGGATGTCCTCAGGCTTCAAGGGGTGCTTGGTGTGTTCTGAACCCTCTTTGTTCCCAGATCTGGGCTGGGGGCTGGACCTCTGCAGTTAAATGATTTGCATTATGCACCTCAACCCTTCTCTGAAGATTTATATAAAAAAATCACAGGTTGTTTTAACCCTGTCATGGTTTTCCATGGTCCAGGAAAGAGTGGAGAGAAGCTTCATCTTTCTCCTCTAAGGTGTTCATGGCTCTGAAATGAGTCAGGCACAAGCCACAGTTCCCTGGAGCTCAGGAGGAGGAAACAGCTCAGGGATGGTGCTGCTATTGTAAAGTGGCAACAGATACCGCTCATATTCTGATTTTAGGGGAGAAAATATTCTGAAATAAAAACCACCCAGCACTATTTACTTCCTGGTGGTGATTGACTTCTTCCTGTGACACCTCCAAGTTGAAGCATCGGAGGTTTTGTGAAGATGAGACACAAACAGGGGCTTTGAGGAGAAAACTGCTGGGTTTGTTTTGTGGAAGGCTTTGAACAGCAATTCCTCCCCATCCCTCCAGTTCTTTGGGCAGGAGGTTTGGCTTTCTGGGCTCCAGAGCAGAGGCTGCTGGCTGGAATAGAGGTCCACATTTTAATATGTACAGTCAACAGCTGCAAATGCTTCAGGAGTGAAGTTACTGCTTTGGTGTCCCCCAGTGAAGGGAAGCTCCTGGATGAATGGCAGAAAAGCCTCTCAGATTTGTGTGGGCTGACACCTCAAATACTCCATGTCTTTACTAGAAAAACCTCTTTGTTTCCATGAAAAAACCTCCAGTCCAGCTCAGCCAGGAGTTCCATGTGCCTTGCTGTGGAGTAGTTGATGAGCAAATATTACATGGCTAATAATTAATGGCTAATAATTAATCAATTTCAGATGAATAAAGGGTATCAATAGAACTTACCACCCCTTTGCACTACTAAAAGTTACTCAAACCCTTCCTACGAGAGAGGAGGTGACCTGGTTATGGGAAAATACTCTTGATTCTAAGAGAACTATTTGGAAAAGCCAGAAGAGAGCCCAGTGGCTCTGCAGGGCACAGAGATTGCTTGGCAAGGTGCAGTTTGGCCCTCGTGGTGCTAAGGACCTTAACCCCCCTCCTCCTGAGTTTGTGGGGCTGGAGGGGACAAAAGAATCCCTTTAGCAGGTTCCTGTGCTGCCCTGGAGGAGGATCCTGGTGTGATGGGGTAAACCAGGCTGGAAGGGCCCAGGAGCTGCTGCAGAGCTGCCCAAGCTTTCCTGCAGCTGCCAACACCCAGGAAACTTGCCTGGCTTATCCCACCCTGCATGAAAGATAACTCTGTCCACAGGCTGCTTTGAAATGGCTTTTCTTTGCTGCTGTGATGTTGCTTTGATAAATAATTCTTTTTTTAAATCAAAATGTCTAGTAACTTTTTGTGTTTCTGGCCTTTAAGTGCTGCCAGAGCTGTGAATGCCAAAGCTCAGTGGCAATGGTGTCACTGAGCAAGGCCCCAAGGAGGGCTGGAGGCTGACAGGGTGACTTTGCTCTGAGGTGAGGAGATGCTGTCTGAGCTTTGGGAGTAATGCTGGACGAGAGCTGCAGCAATGGCCTGAGCAGCCCTCCCATATTTAATTTGCAAGAAGGTGTGCTGAGATATCTGTTATTTGGCTGTGAGTTTTTAATGTCTCGTTTCTGGAGCTGGGATGGTGAATTCAGCCAGAAACCCAGGAAGGGCTGGTTTCTCCCAAGTGCCCTGAGAGCTTGACCTGCACTTTTCATTCTCAGCTGTGATTGTGCAGCAGGCTGTGCTCCAGCACACAGCACAAACCCCAGGAGTGGGGCTGAGAGGTGTCAGAGGCTGCCAGCAGCTCCTCATCCCCTGCTCTGCCCTGCTCTGCAGGCACAGGCAGCGTGTGGCCCTGGGCTCTCACCACTGATCCAGAAGGGTTTCCCCAGTTCATCTGGACCCCTGAACAATCCTGCTGGGTTTCAGCCCTTGCACATGGAGAGGAGCATTGCCAGGGCAGGCTGCTGCTCCAGCACTGGCTGCAGTGCTGCCTGTGCCTTGTGCAGGGAAAAGGATTTGTGTCTCTGGTCTCTGGTTCATCTTCTGGCTAATAAAATTCCACTTGGTTTTCCCATGGAATAACACATCTCTGCCTGTCATAAGCCTTCAGGTTAAAGTAAACTTCCATGTTTCATTGCAAGGAAAACCAGAAGCTTTCCAGTTTTCCCTGAATTTGTTGTCTTTACCTGTGGATTCCCACCTGTACCTGCGGTGGGATTGGATCACCTTGTTCTAACAACTGATGTAAATGTGCCAGGATAATTTTACTGTATTTCCCTGATTGTGCCTCCTTCTGTATCTTCTGGAGTATCTTTGTTTTACCTCTTGGATGATAATTGCAGTCCCTTCCTCACGCCTTCATCCCTCATATACATAAATGTTCAAATCCATTTCGGGTTGCTGAAGCTTTTCCCTCCAAAGCTGATGTGAACTAAAAGCCTACTTTAGCTGTCTAAGGCTAAATTCCATTTGGTGATCCAGATAAAATCTTCCTTCTCTTTAAACCAATTCTGGGAAATAAATAATACTTATCCATTGCTCAGTGGTGTTTCTTGGTTTTTTTTTCCCAAGGAGACATCCTGGTTCGCTGCTTTTAGATGTGTTTTCCCTGAAAATTCTGGTGGCTGCTCAGCTGATTCTCCTGATGGTAAACTCTTGTTAAAAGCTTCTGGTTTTACAAAGTGAAAATGAAATTAATACTGCAAACAGGGTAATGGGAAAGGGGAGTTCCTTGCCTTTTACTGAAATGATGTGAAACTCCCCAAAACAGTGGAAGAAATCACTTGTGGTGTTTGAAGAATTGCTCCTTTTCAGCTGCTTTGATTCCAAACCAGGAGCTGGAGTTTGTGGTGGACTTGGGTGGGCTTTGGCAGGAGCTGGGGGTGTTCCCAGGGCAGGTTCCTGCAGGATGGGCTGCAGATGTCCTGGGCAGGTGTCCTGGGCAGGTTCCTGGGCAGGTTCCTGGGCAGGTTCCTGGGCAGGTGTCCCATGCAGGTGTCCAGGGCAGGTGTCCAGGGCAGGTTCCTGCAGGATGGGCTGCAGGTGTCCAGGGCAGGTTCCTGGGCAGGTTCCTGGCAGGTTCCTGGGCAGGTTTCTGGCAGATTCCTGGGCAGGTTCCTGGGCAGATGTCCTGGGCAGGTGTCCCATGCAGGTTCCTGCAGGATGGGCTGCAGGTGTCCCATGTTGGGCTCTGCCCTTCCAGCAGGAGGGAGCTGTGTTCCATCCCTTGAGGAGCCTGGAGCTGAGCTGGGTGTGCTCAGAGTGTTCAAACCTGGCTGGAACTCGGTGCCTCTGCTCTCCCTGCCCATCTCCTGCCTGGGGCTGAGGGCTGAATGTGGCAGAGCTGCCACAGCACTGAGCCAGTTCTGCATTTGGTAAATTGTGTGCAGCTCTCTGTGCTCCTCCCCAGGGCTCTGCAGGGCTGCTGCTGTCCCTGGGTGCTCTGCAGGTGCTCTGTGCCCAGGGCAGCCCCTGGCCCTGCTCTGGGGGCTTCAACAGGGCTCACTGGGTTCCAGCTGGGGTGTTCTGGGGTCACTGG
>NC_031777.1:30827655-30833663 GCF_001522545.3 Parus major | reverse complement strand
GCTCTGGGGTCACTGGGGTGTTCTGGGGTCACTGGGGTGTTCTGGGGTCACTGGGGTGTTCTGGATTCACTGGGTTCCAGCTGGGGTGTTCTGGGGTCACTGGGGTGTTCTGGGGTCACTGGGGTGCTCTGGGGTCACTGGGTTCCAGCTGGGGTGCTCTGGGGTCACTGGGGTGTTCTGGGGTCACTGGGGTGCTCTGGGGTCACTGGGGTGCTCTGGATTCACTGGATTCCAGCTGGGTGCTCTGGGCTCTGCTGAGTTTCTCTTTAGCCCCAGGCAGGACATTTCACTGCAGGTTCTTTGTCCTGGGCTCAGGTTTGGGCTGGGACCCCCTGCCCTCCCTCCTGGCAGGATGGGGCAGGACCATTGAGCAGCCCCTGTGGGATCAGGAGGAAACCAAAGCAGGTTTGTACCTGCCCAGACAAATGTAGGTCATCACAAATGTGTGGTTCTTCATCCACGTGGGGACAAACAAGGCAGCACAAACAAACCAGAATGCAGGGCGATAAATCAGGGAGTAAATCATTCATTTACTCCTCTTAGGAATAGGTTTTATTAAAAATGGCTTTTAATCCTGCTTTTGATAAGAAAAAGTAATGTATGTCTGCTGCTCAAAATCCAGATTTAGAGGGCACAGGGAGGGGGGAAGGCTTTTGTAGCTTATATTTTGTGTCCAATATTTATCTGCTGTTAACAAGGCAGCCAAATTGCTGCCTGCACTGGCTGCAGGAAGACTCTGAAGAGAGCAGGGTTCTCTGCCCTGTGCTGCTCTCTGGGCTGTATTTTATACCCCAGGAGCACACTGCTGGAAAGCTCCCCCTGTTTCCTCCTGCAGGTCGCTATGAGTCATTCTCAGCCTTCTTCTTCCCAAGCTTTGTGTAAAATCCTGATTATTTATTTCAGCATCTCCTCCCTCAGGCTGCTTTGCAGGGCAGTGTTTGGAGGCCATGTGAAGGAGTGAATGATGTGAGTTTGCAGTTGTTCTCTTGCTCTGCTCCGTGGGCAGGAATGCAGATTGTCCTCAGCTGAAAGTGCTGCTCAAACTCTCGTGTATTCAAATGATTTCATTGATCTGCTGTGTTAATTTTCTGTGGCCAAGGACCCAGTTTATGTTCTTGTGGATGTCTGGGCTATTCCTGGGCTGGCTGGGGTCAGTAACCCCTCTTGGGGAGCACCAGCAGTGACCTGTCTGGGGACTGTCAGGTCTGCCAGGACCCCTGGTGTCTTTGTTAGGAAATGTTAAAGGTTGGGATAAAAGCTGTGTGAAGCCACCCCAGAGGCTGCCAGGGCAGGGAGGCAGAGCTGCTGTGGCCAAAGACAGAACACAGAGCTCAGGCCCAGCTCTGCAGGTGCTTCAGGCACCCACGAGGGACACAGCCACTTCTTCTCCAAGGGATTTGGTTTCCTTCTCCCTCTAATTAAAATAATTAAATGGTATTTAATTGTAGGCCTTCATCTGAGTCCTTGTTCCATCTCATGAGGTGGTTTATTTTCATTACCACATTTGTTTCCAGGGATGGGAGCATTCCAGGCCATTTTCTGCTGCTGCTGGCCCAGGTGAGGCTCCCAATGCTTTCACCCTTGGCACTGGGTGGGAGCTGCACCCCAAGGCAGGGCTCAGTCACAGCACATCCCCTGCAGTCCCTGGGGAGCTCCTGCTGTCCCCTGAGCTTCTCCCTGGCTGCTGGTGCTCCCCAGAGCCCTGGCTGCAGTTCCTGGGAGCACAGCAATGTTCCTTTGGCATCCTGGAGCGTTCCACAGGTTCCAGCTCTGCCCCCACACCTCCCCTCCTGCCTCCTTCTGTGCTGGGGACATCTCTGGGCACCAAGTCACCCTTGGGGATGTCTCCATCTCCCCCACCTGCTGCTGCTGCGTCTTGGGAGGGAGCTGAGATAAAGGGGAAAGCAGGGATGGTTTTTAATCTCCTGTGTTAAAGGAGCAGGGTTTTCTCAGGACTCACGTTGTGTTTTGAAAAGATGAGGCTGAAGCACCTCATGAAGGCTCAGAAGGAACTGAGGACTCCCAGCAGCCCTGCTGGAATTAAGAATAACTTAAATTATGGAGTCAGGGTTAGAGACAAAGACAATTTTCCGTTTAGTCTGTCCAAGTTCTTTGCAGGAAGCAGGAAAATCACAATTCTAGGTTTTTATCTCCCTGGTTGATTGGCTGTTCCTCCTGAAAAAGTTCTGGCACTGAGTGACTGTGGTTTGTTTGCTCCCCAGGACTGCAGGGCTCGGGTTTTTGGATGGTTATTCCACATTTGCTGCACCTGTGCTGCTCCTTTCTCCTGGAGCCCCTCTTCAGCCAAGATGTATTTAAAGGATTACTGATGGAGCTCTGCTGACCTTTCCTGTGGTTTCCTGCTGTGGATTTGTGTTTGGCTGAGAAATGGAGCCAGTGTTGGATTTCCCCATCTCTTCCACCACAAATCAGAGTTGTGGGATGGTTTTGGAGAGAGCTCAGAGCCCCCCCAGCCATGGCAGGGACAGCTCCCACTGTCCCAGGGGCTCCAAACCCACCCAGCCTGGCCTGGGACATCCCAGGGATCCAGGGCCAGCCCCAGCTGCTCTGGGCAAGTGACCCAGATGGGAATGGATAAATCCAAGTGTAAAAAACTGCTTGCAATGGGTGATGAATGAAGGCTGCTGGGAGCAGGACACTCCTGGTCTGTTCAGTCTCCTTGGGATCAGAGCTCATGTGCAGAGAGGGAGTTGAAAGATAAATGTCACAGGAGAGGTGCAACAACTCTCAGGGCTTTAAATGATCAAAGGCTCCCGAGAAAAGCCTGTTGTCAACTCTGTGTCACAACTCTTTGTGTCAGTCGTGAGAGAAAAACAAAACAGAGATGATTTCTGGAGATACAAGCAGAATCATCTGTGTCTCCTAGGTAGAAACACAGCTGCTTATTAGGAGGGGCTTTTTCCCCTAAAATGTCTTTTAACTGTCTGCTTACAGTGTTATGGCTGCAGGCAAAACGGGATCTGCACATATTGCATTGCCTCTGGCTACCAAATGTTCCTGGGGTTGGTAAGATTTGAAGCAGGTAGCAGGAGCGAGGCTGAGAGTCGATCTGGCTACAACCAATCAATTATTCACAGCAAAATCATTTCAAGGAAAAGTCTCTTGCCACTCACTAACAGGCATGCAGACAAAGAAATGATGTCTATAGCAAAAATCAGCAGCTTACAGTGTGATTGCCAATAAAAAATCAAACCTAGCTTGCTAGAAACAACTCCACCTGCTCGCTAAAAAAATCTGTCAATGGAATATATTTTTAATAAGGCGATGGATTTTGATGACTCAGAGCTGTGGTTTGGGAAGAGTTTTAGTTTCAGCTGACCCAGACTCTGCACATGAATTTGGTCAAGGTAAGCATTTTGCCATCCCCAAAATGGCCTTGGGGAAAATGCTGCTCCTGCAGGGGGGTCCCAAACCCCAAAGCTGCCCGAGGGGTTGGGGTGGAGGGACCTTAAAGCCCCTCGTGTCCCCCGGGTGGCCTGGGCAGGTCCCCAAGCCCAAACCCCCCTGTGTGTCCCAGCACCCACACGGGGCAGGGCAGGGTGTCCCCGGGGTCCCAGCAAAGCCAGGCCAGGCCAGAGATGTGTGGGCAGAGCTGTGGGACACAGGAGGAGCTGTTTGCTGCCCTGCTGCCCCCCGAGAGAGGGGAGTGCTGTGCAAGGCTCCTCCTGAGCCTCTGCTCGTCAATAGGAGCCAGCAAACCACATTTGGACTTTGTGGAATGAATTTCCAGCAGCTGCTGCGTGCTGTGCCACCAGACCAGCTGTGATGGTTCTGTGGCAGTGCTGTGACATGATTTTATTGATCTGTATGGTATTAATGGCTATTCTTAATCTCTTCTCTACCTTGTTTTCCCTGGTGTAGCTGCAGTTTCTCTCTTTGCATGGTTCCTGCAAAGATCCCCAAAGGAATGTGAGCCCTGAGGGGTTCCTGGTGAAAATACTCAACTACAGGGAGGGCTTTGCCCAAAGCAGCCAAGATCTGTGTGAGTGTAGCCAGGAGGGATCCCTGATCCCCAGGGATCCTTTGTGGGCTCAGAGATGAAATTACAGGTCTGTATTTCAGATATAATTGCAGTTCCTTTCCACTTTATTTATTGGATCTTCCTGAAATGAAAATACCGTCAGTCAAAGGGCTGAACTGAATATTGATTTGGGTTTAATTCCCCTGGTTTTAGCTTTCCCTCACTGGGATACTCCCTGAGTAGGATGGTTCATAGCTTTACTGAAGAGCCTCTCCATCCTTCCCTGGCTTTTCCTGAAATAACCAAAATCACTGAATCAGATTCTTTATTACTTTTTTCTTTTGTGAAACTTTTTTCCCCGTGTAAGTTCTCCATCAGAAGAAAAGAAATAACTTGTCATTTAGTTTAATAAAAGATGGATTTATTTTTTGCCACTTAATCATGTTTGAAGTACGTGTCGATGTCAAAGATCAAAATCTTTCTGGAGTTTGAGGGGGGAAAATAATCCATTTTGAACTTCACCTGTCAAATACTCCTACCTTGTGGGATCTGGGAGGCTTATGAAATTTTAATTTGATATTAACCTGAATGGCACCTGGGAGAGGCAGGAGCAGCCTCCCCTGGCTCCTGGAGGATTTGGGGCATTGGTCCTGGCAGGGTGGGCTCTGGGGCTGTCCTGGATCCTGCAGTCCCAGGGGATGGGGGCTGATTGCTGAGCTTCAGGCAGGGAACAGCTTCACCTCTTCTGCCACAGGGAAACATCTCCTTGATGTCAACCCCAGACTGATCAAAGTGAGAGGATAATTTCAGCAGTAATTTATTATTTTTAAGTGGGTTTTTTCTTGTCTTCTCATGCAAGACAAGAGAAAGGCCTGCTGGAGCATAAAGCCAGCAGAAGATAATGTTGGCTGTGTGGAAGGAAACCTATTGACAGGTTCATAATGCAGCCCTGTAAAGGAGACTGCAGCCAGAGCCCCTCATTCAGGTGCTGAACACAATAAAATCCCCGAGCAGTGCCTGTGCTGGCAGCTGCTAACCCAGCACAGAGAGCTGGGCAGGGGGAATTGTGCTGCACCCAGCACACCAGGGCTGTCCTGCCCTGGGACACCCACACAGGTGACACAGAGCCCGTGTCCCCTCACCCTCCCAACAGCCCCACACTCCTTTTTACCCAAATTATTCCTTGCTTTTTTCCCTGTATGTGCCACTAAAACTTGGAACAATCTTCATCAAAATGTCAGTTTTTGTTAGAAATCATTTTCCCTAAAAGGGCAAGCTACTTCTGTTTTATGTTGGAGCTGCCTTGTGCTCATGTAAATCGTTCCCATTGATTTCCCCTCCGTGCTCCTTGGAAAGGAGATTTTATTTCTTGGGTCTCTGCAACCCCGGCTGCTGGGGAGCGTGGCTGGGTTTATATTTCATAAATATATTGCAGGGATTATATTGTGCTAAGGGTCAGCTACATGTCCACAAATGGCAGATTTAAATGTCTCAAATGCGGTTGAGATTTATCCAGCTGAAATATTAAATAGCTAAATTTCAGCTTTTAACCGGAATAATGGGGAAAATCAGAGGCCTGGGTTTTTGCTGGCCATAAACATCAGTGAGACCTTTTCTTCTTGTTTCCCGTTGCTTTGCTTTGGTATTTATATTTGCTTTTTTTAAAGCAGTGCAGCGCCCTATATTAAGGGTTGACAACTTAATTATATGTGATTGATCTGCTTATTTTGAGTGAGTTGTTAGCAGAATGCAAATGGCAAATGTTATTTTTTGTGGTGTTTGGTGTCTGTGAGCAGGGGCAGGGAAGGAGCCACCCCAAAGCCTCTCAGCCACCAGGCACGGCCCTTGGGTGGGCAGAGCCCCCCGAGCACCGAGCACAGCCTGAGCCCCGGGGCACAGCGGTGCTGCCCTTCCATAGCCCAGCTGGCTTGGGACCTGCTGAATCCTCCAGCAGGGCTTGGGCAGCTCAGGGGATCCCCACGGAGAGACCCCTTGACGGGGCACGGGCACCGAGTGCGGGCACTGA
>NC_031777.1:30824583-30826666 GCF_001522545.3 Parus major | reverse complement strand
TCCCAGCCCTGCCTCTCCTGCCTCCAGCCTCTCCTGCCACCTGCCAGGCTCTGTGCCTTTCCCAGGGCTGTGCTGCTGCTGCCCGCTGCCCCCTCAGGGATAAACACCCTCGGTTTCTGCCCTGCAGGGGCATCAGGGCCCTGGGCAGTGCCAGCGCCACACCACTGCTCCCTAGAACTGCTAGCACTAATTACCAGCAAATGCTGGGAATTCAAACATCATTTCCCAGGTTTTGCTCTGGGCAAAGCCACTTCCAGTCACTCTCCTGTGCTTGGTTTCCTGGAGGGGTCAAATGCTGCTGGCAATTGTTGTATTTTCTCATTCTGCCTTTTCTTGTGCACAGATAAACCACAATTGGTTCTGGGATTTCAATTAAGCATTGAAATTATGTCCCAAATTATTTAAAATAATATTTTTTGCATAGTTTAATTTTTTCCCCTTGTTGCTGTGTCAGACACAAACATTTCAGCCTTGTGCATTACACCAGTAGAGCATCTCTGCCTCTCCACCCAAAAATCACATTGCTGCTTAAAGTGGATCATCACTGCATTTATTGCTTTATTATTATTTATTGTTTTATTATTTGCTTGATTGTTTTTATTGCTTTATCCTCGATTAGGCTTAGTTTAGACTCAATTCTGGCCTTTGCTCACCTGCAAATCAGAGCTGACTCTCTGTGCTGGAAATTCTGTCCTGATGCTTTCTGAAATCTGTGGCCATGGAAGCCAAGAGTTGTTTCTGAGAGCCAAGAAAGTGAAGTGAGTGCTGAATCTCAGGATCCCTTCTGACTGGAACCTGGAAATGTCTGGTTGAAGACCCCAAGGTGCTGCTTTGGTACCTGGAGCCTCCAGTGTTTGTGCAGCTCTGAGTGCTGGGCCATGGCATGGGGGCTTGGGCTGGAAACAGATACCAAAAGCTGGAAAAATAGAAATTCTGATGACACAGACTGGTTCAAATGCTGGAAAATCTGCCTTTGCAATTGCAGGTGTAAAGGGAAATGTTGATTATTGCCTGGCAGGACCTCTGTGGAGAGACTTCTGTGGGCATCACGGATCCTTGTGGAGAGGCACGGCAGGAGCAGGACAGCAGACATCCCAGAAATGTTTGGTGTGTCCCACACGAGGGACCCACCTAGGGACACCTTAAATCCTCAGACACGGCCAGTTTAAAGCTGTTTTAAATGCAGATGTAATTTCTTTGTTGCCCCCTCCTGTGAGTCAGCATTTCAGGGCTGAGCTCCTGGTGGCCGATAAAGGAGAATTGTTGCAGGATTTCTCTCGATGGGGCACTAATGGAGTGTCTCTGGTTCCTTCATTTCATAATGTTGATAACACCAAATTCTCATTCCGAGCTTTGTCTTTGTGGCCACAAACAGGGCTGGGACCATCAGCCCCCGCCGGCTTAGAAAAGAGGGGATAAAAACCTGCTGAAGTGTAATAAACAGACTTGTGCTCCATGGAAAACCTGATTTCAGGCTAAGGCCAGGCATTTCATTGATATTTCAGTCTGAAAAAATAGTAATTAAAGAAACTCCAGGTAAGTCACCAGATGTTTGCTTTTGGGGCCATAATATCTGACTGATTCACTTCATCTTGCTCTGATTTGGATCAGTATTTAAATGTGCAAATGAGTGTTACATGAGGTCCTGGAGCTGATCTTTGAGCAGGTTTTGGAATGCCTAAAAGTCAGAAATCTGAGTGGCTGTTGGAAAGCTTCTCTTCCCAAGGCAGCCTTTGAGCCAGCCCAGTCTGTGCCAGCTCCAGTGGCTGTTACACCACGGGAAGGAAACTGGCTCTGTGAAAAACGAGGTGCACATCATTTTTATAGAATTTAAAAGTAAAATAAAAAAGACAATTAGGAGAAAAAAATAAAATAAAATATACAGATGTGGCCGGGTGTCTCTGCATTCACCTCACTGACAAAGGATTGTCCCTTAAAAACAGAACCCTGCTCCATATCCAGAAATTCTCACACATATTCAGACATTCTTCTGTGCATCTTTGGGCTTCTTCTGTTCAGTTTTCTCTTGCCCCCTTCCCAATAGATCAATGCTCTTGGTGCCATCGAGATTTACATTCCCTGA
>NC_031777.1:30820159-30821668 GCF_001522545.3 Parus major | reverse complement strand
CAGGGCTGGGGGGTCTCCATGGCCCCAGAGCCTTTTCCAGCAGGGCTGGGGCTGGAGCAGCTCTGTCCCCTGGGTCTCGCTGCAGGGGGATGTGGCAGCAGTCAGATCCTGTCGGGCAGGACAGAATCCAGCACGGTGACACTCCCAGGGCTGCCAGGGCAGTAATTAGAGCCCGTGTTTTATAAATAGGCACCCCTGGATTTGCTCCTCCTTTGAGAGTTCCGTATTTCCCGTGTTTTCCGCCGTCTGATGAGGGCTGAGCGTGTTCTGCAGCCTTGTTGTGTCACTTTGGAACCTGCAGGAACATCAGATCTGTGCGAGGGAGCCCCTGCTTCCCCTGCCCAGAGAATTCCCTGAGCTGCCAGCTTAGATGGGAGCTCTGCAGGATTCCCCCAGCTTTGGGAGTCTGGGGAATAATTCTGGGTTTTACTGCACACATCTGTACGTGGTTGTGTGATAGATCATGTAAAAATGGAAAATGCATTTTATGGAGATTTTGGCATTTGCTTTCAATCCTATTAACAAAAACCCCCACATTTGTGCCAGGAATGTTGAAGTCATTGGTGACAGAGACACCCGAAAGGAAATTCCTGTGGATTCCAATGCTTGACAAAATCACAATTTTGATTTTTCAAATGTAGGAGATTTCAATAATATTAAGGAACAATAAAAAGGAGACAGACAAAAACATTTAAAATGTCAGGGTGCTGGGTCTGAATTTTCTGTGATTTATCCTTTGATTTACCTGCACCTTCCACCCCTTTTCCAAGTGCAGTTTTCAGGGAGTGCCTTTTGCAGAGCCTTTTCAGGCTGAGGCTGATGAGCTGATGAGGCTGGGATTGGCCTGGGTGAGCTCGTTCTTGTGCAGAACCATCAGAAACTGCTCTTTGGGAACTAAAGCTGACAAATTCTTAGGGTGCCCTGGGTGTTTGTTTAAATTTCAGGCAGGTTGAGACTGTTGAGAAGAGCACTGAGCAGTGGCTGGGTGCTCCTCGGAAGGGTTTGTGCTGCAGCACAGGAGGAAAGTGTTGTCCTCATTTTGCTACAGGAGAAAAACCAAACTGTAGCTGTATTAGAGATTATTACTGAGAATTCCTAGGCTAATTGGAATTATTACTTTTTTTTCCCCTCTAAGATATTAAAATAATATTTAAAAACTGGGTTTCACCTCCAGGAGCACTTTACTGATTTCCTCTGTGATTGTGCTGTGCTTTGGTCATTGTGGAAATATTTAAACCTTCTGAAGCTTCTGTGAATTTGGACATAAACCACAACTCTTAAAACTCAGTGTAGCGTGGGTGGGTTTTTGGATTTTTGTTTTTGCTGTGTCCCCTCCTTGTCCTGTCACCTTCTCTGTCCTGGGAGGGACCTTAAATGTCACCCAGTGCCACCCCAGCCATGGCAGGGACATTGCCACTGTCCCAGCTGCTCCAGCCCCAGTGTCCAGCCTGGCCTGGGACACTCCAGGGATGCAGGGACAGCTGCTGAGTCCTGGCAGGATGGACACTG
>NC_031777.1:30814278-30819556 GCF_001522545.3 Parus major | reverse complement strand
GTGTCCTGTGCTGTGTCCTGGCAGGATGGACACTGTGTCCTGACAGGATGGACACTGTCCCAGTGCTCTGTTCTGTGTCCTGGCAGGATGGACACTGTCCCAGTGCTCTGTTCTGTGTCCTGACAGGATGGACACTGTCCCAGTGCTCTGTCCTGGCAGGATGGACACTGTCCCAGTGCTGTGTCACAGGCAGGTGCCAGCCCAGGGCCACGCTGCCTCTGCTGCCCACGATCTGTTCCCCAGGGGAATGCTGGCTCTGGGACACACACCAAAGGCACTGAGCCTCTTGGAATTTATTTTTGTCATCCAACTTCCATCTTGTGTCGCCAGCGGGAGGGAACGGGTGCAGGAGAGTTAAACACACAGAAGGAAACCAAGCAAAAAGCCAAGTGTGAAGTCTGGGAATCAGTCTTGAGTATTTGTGCAAACTGTTGAACGAATACTTGCAAACAACAACTAAATTTAGCTTTTTGAAATGGTTCTAAACAAAAATACACAGCTGAATTACCAGGAATTATCATATGGCGTTAGCAGGGCTGGGTTTGGGGGACCTGGTGCTGGAACAGCCAAAGGCAGTCAGAAGAAGCTGAAGGGTCCTGCTGCCCTCATGGGCAGTGTTTGCTCCAAAGGCCACTGGAGCCCTGGGCTTGTCCCCCTGTGCTGCCACTGGGCACCTCCAGCCTGGGCTCCATGGGCTGGGAGGGCTTTTCCACCTCAGGCATCCTGTGAAACACTTCTTCTATGTGTGCACACATCTTGTGTGAGATTTCCCCTCTTTCATTCTTTATTTTCCCCCCCAGATTCTTCCTGGGCTTAGGGAGGAGGTGGGGCAGATTCATATGAAAGAATTCAGTCTCCAGCCCAGCCCTGACTGCCACAACTGCTCTTGCCCCCTGACCTGCTCATTTTAACATTGAGCTGCAGATAACAGGAAAGGCAAGATGGGAATCTGAAAATGAACAAATAAAAAGCTTCATCTTTGTTATTGCTGACTGAGATTTGCAGGATCCTTTGCTAAGTGACTAAATGGTGCTGGGGAGATGTCTTTTGTCCTGCTCATTCAAAGAGCAGAAATTATTTGTTTAAGGTCAAGCCAAAGGAACATCATTGGACTCATGAAAGGTTCCAGAGCTCTCTCTGAAGTTCGAGCTGGGCTGTTCCACCCTGGCAGTCTGAGCCCAGGATGGAGCAGAGCACTCAGTGACAGCCGTGTGAAGTTTGTCCCATCCAGGTCCCAGATCCCGTCTGGCTCCTGCTCTCGGTGGGACTCACAGAGCTCCAGTGCTGTCCCCACAGGCTGTGGGAGCTCTGCTGAGCACAGACCAGCGTTTGCTGAGTGTTCTGCCTCAGGAGTGAGTGCATTTGGCAAATGTTTGATGAGCTGATCCCGCTTTCCCGGTCTGCCAGGGGAGGAACACACAGAGCTCTGCCAGAGGAGAGTCCTGTCTGCTGCCTCAGAGCCCTGCTGGGGCACACCCCGTTTGTTAGAGCTGTGTAAATGGGATTATCCAGCTTGGGTACATCCCACAGGGGGATGGAAGGAGGAGCAGAAAGCCTTGAGGAACAGGGGTGGGGGTTTTGCTGGTCCCCTTGTGTTGTCACAGCCCTGTCCGGGTTCTTGGAGCCCTGGACCCTTCCGTTTCCAGCTGTTCTCTGAGGGATGAGTTCGGCTGTTCCCTGCAGCAGCTCCTGGGTCTGGAGAGCCCCTGGGGGAGGTGACAATGCCTGAGTGGGTGCTGGTGGCAGGGAGGGGTGGGACAGCTCCGCCTGTGTGCACAGCATCCTGTGGCCAGGCAGCTCCTGATGGCACAGAATCGTTCCTGGACCGCTTCTGGCACTCCGTGCTCAGCCTGTGCTCGTGAGGAGCCGCTGCTGCCCCGTCCAGAGCCTGTGTCCAGTGCTAAAGGAATTGTGTTCAGTGCTCTGGGCAGTGCTGCCAGCCCCTCTCTCCCCCCTCTCCCTCCTTCCCAAGGAAGCTCTGTAGCACCGTGTGCCGCAGGGAAAGGGCACAGTTCCCTTTTGTGGACACTCGAATTCCTCCTGGCAGCTGCAAACATCTAAGGGGATGTGGCACCGAAGGGAGAAGCTTCCAGGAACGGGGATCTGGGTTTGCTGAGGGAGCGAGCGGAGGGAGCATCCTGATTATCGTCTCTTTTAATTGGAATATTCCACTCCCAAATCCTTCTGCTGCAAAGTGTGGCTGGGGAGGGAGGGAGGGCGCCCAGAGCCATGCGCGCCCTGGCCGGGGATGAAAGGGAGATGATGGCACAGGGACAGTGGCACAGAGGGGCTGTGGGAGGGACAATCGGGACATTGTGTGGGCCAGATGTGCCTGACTCACTCTGGGAACAGCCCCAGTGGAGCAGCCCTGCAATTCCTGTTCTTGTGCAGCCTCTCTGCAGCTCCAGAGGAGAGGAATTCCTGCAGGGACCCCGGCTGAGCCCAGCGAGGTGCAGCCGGGGCTCTGCTGCTGAAAGCTGGACCTGGGAAGTGTTTAACCTGGAATGTTTAACCTGGAAAGGGGAGTCTGGGTAAACAGAGGAGCAAACAGAATCCCTGCTCCGTGTGTTTGCCACAGCCTGGCAGGGTTGGTGTGTGTGTGTGTGCTGGAGAGGACCCCGGGGGAAAAGAGGCTGCTCATTCCTGGCTGTCTACAGGGAGTTCAGCTGCCGGGGGATTTGGGCTTGTTTGAAGGTCTCTGAGTGTCCCAGTGGAATTTTAGGAAATAATCTGTCAGTGCATTTATGTTCCTTGGTGAAAGGCTTTTGATGCTCTGGTGGAATCTGTCAGGCAGGGTCTCCGGATGCCCTGCTGGAATCTTGGGGGAAAATGTTGGTGGTTTATCCCTCCTTAGCGTGAAGGTCTCTGCCTGTCCTGGTAGAATTTTGGGAAGTAATCTGTCAATGGATTTTTGTTCCTTGGTGAAGGCTTCTAAATATCCCGGAAGAATCTTTCAGTGGATTTTAGGTCCTTGGCAAAGGTCTCTAGATGCCCTGGTAGAACTGTGGGAAATAACAGATCAGTGGGTTTCAGCTCCTTGGTGAAGATCTCCAAATGTCTTGGGACAATTTTAGGAAATGATCCGTTGGTGATTTTTCTTTCTCCTCGGTAAAGGTCTTTGGCTTTCCTGGTAGAATTTGGGGGAACAACCTGTCAGTGCTTTATTTGCTTTTTGGTGAAGGTCTCTAGCCTAGAGTCTTTTTTGGTTTGTTTTTTTTTTTGTTCCCCTAGGTAGAATATTAGGAGATGGGAGTGCCAGAGTGGGAACCCTCTGTTCCAGAAAGGTCTGGAGCTTCCAGCGGGTCCCAGGGGCTGGAGCCCCGGTGCCGTTCCCAGCTCGGCAGCCTCGGCGCTGGTTCTCGCTCCGCTCCGAGCGGGGTGGGTGGGCCGGGGCTCGGGGGGGCCGGGATGCCGGGGAGGGCGGAGCGGGCGGCCCGGCACGGAGGGCCGAGCATCCCTCCGCCGCCGGGCCGGTTGCCAAGGCGACGGCTGCGTGGCAACGGGGCTGGCAGCGGGGACCGCCCGGCGCCGCGCGGAGCGGAGCGGGCGCGCTCCCTCGCTCCTCGCTGGATGCTGCGGCGGCCGCCCGGGAGCAGCCGCGCTCCGCCGAGCCCAGCCGGGGCCGCCCTTCCCGGGAGCAGCCGCGCTCGCTCGCTCTCGGCCGCCGGGGCCGGCGCGGAGCGGAGATGGTGCCGCTGCTGCGGGGCGCCGGGGGCTCCCACCGGTGGCTGGCAGTCGTTTTCCTCGGCCTTTGCTGGTTCCTTCCTCCCGGGAGATTCGCCGCGCCGGGCGGAGACTTCCCGGGCTCTGCCGTGGACAATCTGGTGGTCAGGAAAGGGGACACGGCCGTGCTGAGGTAGGAGGAGGCTGCGGGCGGGAGGGATGCGAGCAGCGAGCGCCGCGGCTGCCGCAGCATCCCCGAGGAGCCCCGGCCCCGGCGGGCTCGCTGCGGCCGGGCTCGGCCCCGGGGCTGCTCCGGGGGATGCGGGAGCTCGTCCCCAGCGGTACCCGCAGCCCTGCGGCTCCGGGCCGCTCGCCGGGCCCCGGCGTGGTTTTGTTGCGCGGTTTTGCCCTTTTTAAACTCTATTTCGGAAGCCCTGGCTGTTGCTGGAAGTTTAGAAATGGGTTGTTGGGGTGAAATGATGCGGTTCTGGCTCCTGACAGCGGTCCGGGGGCTCTGCGGAGCGAGCGGCGCGGGGCTGTGGCAGGGAGAGGACGATTAAACCCTGCCAGGAGCGCTACCATCGGGATTATTTATTTTGATACATAGTTCTGTATTTGCCCACGATTGGAACGCTGGCTCCACGCCACGAGCAGGTTTTGTGCTTCCCGTGGCTCTGTTCCTGCCTCTCCTAATGGACCCTGGGCTCCTCATCTCTTGACTGGAGCAAAATTTGTTTACCAGCACTCAGACACCACAATGGACTGGAACCTTTCGTTCTGGTTTGTGTTCTGCAATCCTCTGCCTTGATTGAATCATTCCTCCAGCCCCCACTGTAACTTTTCATCCATGTGTTGTACTTTTGCCTTGATCCTGCTATAGTTCAGAACCCCCATTTTCTCCTTCCCTGGAATTCGGCTGCAGTTGGTTGAAGCTCCTGGCTGGTGAGAAATCTGTGATTTCATTAGCAGCACCTCTCAGCTATGAAGTCTCTGTTTTTTGTTGGGCTGCCACAGAAATCTCCAGGTTACAATGCATTTTATCCATAAGCATTTTTAATGATCCAACAGTCTGCTGTAAAATGCTGCATGAGGCATTTTCCGTAGGGATCTGGAAGCGTTTTTAGGCTGCTCCTGTTGTAGTAGCTCCTGAAAATACAGTAGATGTCTATGTAGGGCAGCTGACAAGTGGTTTTTATGTGTACCTCAATTATCCTCTGTATTTTGAGACGTGCTCAGGTCCTCGTGCTTTCTGTGGCACAAATGGAGAATCAAAGGAAATAAGAATTGGAGAGTGGTTCATTTGTAGTGTTGCAGGGACAGTAACTCGATGTTTTCCCAGGCTGTTAAGCCATACCCGGCCTGTGTTAACCGCTGTTGGATGTGGATGTGTTTGAGCTCCCCTTGGAAGGGCGGTGTGAGCTCCGGGGCTCGGCTGGAGCACATCCCGCTCCAGGCCTGGCCTGGGGCTGGGAGCTGGGAGTGTTACGGAAATGAAATGGGAGCTCTGGGCTGGCAGCACCTCCTGGGGAGGGAGGGAGGGAGGGCCCGAGTGTGCTCCGAGCGGAGCGGCAGCGAACGCTGGCAGCGCTGCTGAGCCCCGGGATGCTGGAATGTT
>NC_031777.1:30810955-30811973 GCF_001522545.3 Parus major | reverse complement strand
GGTGTGTGACCCCGGTGTGTGCCCGGGACAGCCGGGTGTGTGTCCCCGGGACAGCCGGGTGTGTGTGCCCGGGACAGCCGCGTGTGTGTGCCCGGGACAGCCGGGTGTGTGCCCGGTGTGTGTCCCCGAGACAGCCGGGTGTGTGTCCCCGGTGTGTGTGCCCGGGACAGCCGGGCGTGCGCCCGGGACAGCCGGGTGTGTGTCCCCGGTGTGTGTGCCCGGGACAGCCCGGGTGTGTGTCCTGGTGTGTCCCCGCTGTGTCCCGGTGTATTCCCGGTGTGTCCCGGTGTATTCCCGGTGTATTCCCGGTGTATTCCCGCTGTGTCCCGCTGTGTCCCGGTGTATTCCCGGTGTATTCCCGGTGTATTCCCGGTGTGTCCCGGTGTGTCCCGGTGTGAGTTAGTGCCGGAATTCGGGAGGCACTGCCGTGCTTTCAGGCAGCATTTCCGTGCCTGGAGGGGCTGGGGGTGATTGCCGGGCTGGGGCTGTCCCGGGGCTGTGCCGGGAGGTGACAGCACCGGGGATGGACCGGGCCGCCCGCTGGGACCGGGGACAAACCGGGGACTGAGCCGGGCTCAGGGTGAGCTGGGTCCCCGCCTCAGCTCTCACTCCAGGGTTTCGTTGTCTCGCCTGAGGATGAGGAGCAGAGGCTCCTTGGACTGCTGAGGGTTTCCAGGAAAAGCCTCTGTGTGCTAACAGCAAGTTCAGCTCCCTCACTGGAAATGGTTAATTGGTTAATTATCAGAGCAATCAGTGTGTTTGGGCCAGACACACAGAATGTCCCTGGTGCTGCAGGGTCATTCCCTCCCTGTGCCAGTCCTGGAGCGCGGCTGTCCCGGGGACACCCCCAGCCTGCTGCTGCTGCTCACCCAGAGCCACCCTGACCCCCCAGGGGCTTTGCTGCTGCCTGGGTGACACAGGGGTGCTGGGATTGTCCCAGGGGTGCCCAGGGGTGCCCAGGGGTGGCACAAGGGTGCTGGGATTGTCCAGGGGTGGCACAGAGGTGCTGGGATTGTCC
>NC_031777.1:30806173-30808877 GCF_001522545.3 Parus major | reverse complement strand
GACTGCTCCCCTCTCGGGGGGTGTGGGATGGGGATGTGGGGAGGACAGGGGAACTCACATCAGGGTGTGGGGAGGACAGGGGAACTCATGTCAGGATGTGGGGAGGACAGGGGAACTCACATCAGGGTGTGGGGAGGACAGGGGAACTCACATCAGGGTGTGGAAGGGGATGTGGGGAGGACAGGAGAGCTCACATCAGGATGTGGGGAGGACAGGGGAGCTCAGCACGGCAGGAAGGGGATGTGAGGACAGGGGAACTCATGTCAGGACGGTGTGGAAGGGGATGGGAGGACAGGGGAACTCATGTCAGGACGGTGTGGAAGGGGATGGGAGGACAGGGGAGCTCAGCACAGCAGGAAGGGGATGGGAGGACAGGGGAACTCATGTCAGGATGGTGTGGAAGGGGATGTGAGGACAGGGGAACTCATGTCAGGACGGTGTGGAAGGAGGTGTGGGGAGGACAGGGGAGCTCAGCACAGCAGGAAGGGGATGGGAGGACAGGGGAACTCATGTCAGGATGGTGTGGAAGGAGGTGTGGGGAGGACAGGGGAGCTCAGCACGGCAGCCAGACGTGTTCCTGCTGCAGCAAAGGGAGGATCAGGAATGGTCTCCTGGCACTGGAGCTGCTCTGGGAATGGCCGGGGGCTCTGGGGGAGCAGGGACTGTCAGCACTGCCTGCACAGCCAGCCTGGAGCCCCTGGGGATCCGAGTGTGAGGAGCTGCACATGATCAAAAGGGTTTTTTAGCGAGTAAAGGTTTTTATCGTGCATTTTGTTTTCCTCAAAGCTCTCAGGTAATGAGAACGAGGCTAAGTGAGAATACCTTTATAGTACCTTTATAGTTCCTTTACGTTGTGTCAGCGCGGCAAATTGGGCTTTAGAAGCTGTCATGGCTTTTAAAAAAGCAGCAGATCTCTTTAGCAGTGTGTGCTTGTGGAGTTTAGGGGGTGTGTGCTCCGTACAACAGCGCGGGTTCTTTGCACAAAGGGTTAAACCTGGGGCTGGGGCTGCTGTCCCCGAGTCTGGCAGGGACAGCAGGAGCGGGGCTGGGGTACATCAGTGTGTCCTGGGGTACATCAGTGTGTCCTGGGGTACATCAGCGTGTCCTGGGGTACATCAGTGTGTCCTGGGGTACATCAGCGTGTCCTGGGGCTGGGGTACTCATGCAGGGACAGTGACCTCATGTCCCCATGCAGGGTTGGTGTCCCCATGTCCCCATGCAGGGTTGGTGTCCCCATGTCCCCATGCAGGGACAGTAACCCCGTGTCCCCATGCAGGGTTGGTGACCCCATGTCCCCATGCAGGGACAGTGGCCCCGTGTCCCCATGCAGAGACAGTAGCCCCATGTCCCCATGCAGGGTTGGTGACCCCTTGTCCCCATGCAGGGTTGGTGACCCCATGTCCCCAGGCAGGGTTGGTGTTCCCATGTCCCCATGCAGGGTTGGTGTCCCCATGTCCCCAGGCAGGGACAGTGGCCCCGTGTCCCCATGCAGGGTTGGTGTCCCCATGTCCCCAGGCAGGGACAGTAACCCCGTGTCCCCAGCGTTCCCTGGGCAATGCCAGCACCAGCCATCCCCTGCAGCCTCAGGGCTCTGTGTAATCTCATGGATTTACTCTGGGAGCTCCCTCTGGTAATTCCCGAGCTGTGGAATCCCAAGGATTCCCCAGGTGGGAATGGCTGTGGAGCCTGTGGGGCCAGGGCACCTCTGACAAACAATCTTTGCGTCCAAAACAGACCAAATCCTCAGGAGGGTGTGGGTGCCTAATTAATATTTAAATTACTGAGGGGCCAGTGACTTTTGGAGGTTGGGATTTACCAGGTTTGCCTTCTTTTCCAAGAAGAGCCATCCTTTCTAGCTGAGAGCCTTTGCCTAAGGTGGGCTGGGGAAGCTGTGCCAGACATCCATCCACTGCCATTTGTGTTACTGAGAACAGAACACTTGGGAAGGAATTCTGCAGCAGGGGGAGAACGGGTGGACAGTGAGTTTATTGGGAACTGGGATTTGGAAATGCTCTGTGCATCCCATTCCCCCCAGCTGGGCACGGCTCTGAGCACAGGCACTGCTGGCTGGGGGACTGTGAGAAATAGAAAAGTTCCCTTCTTTCCTTTATGATTTCAAAAGGTGCATTTCTTGACTTCCATTCTCTTGGTATTCTGGTGCAATTTGGGGTCATAAATCCTTTGGCTGTGTGGAGTTTCAGTCCTGAAGTGTGACCGTGGGACGTGCAGGCTCCTCTGCACACCCCCAGTAAATGAAGTTGTTGTTTGCATAAGAATTTCCCATTTCCAATCCCTGCCAATTATTAAGCAACCACATTATGGCACTTGCCTCTTGTCTGTGCGGCAATAATAAATAAATTCAGCGCAAATTAAAATAATTTATCATTTTAAATGATGGTGAACGTTTCAGCTGCTCTGCAGAGGAACTAGCAAAACAAGGAGTCAGTAAGGGATGAAAACTGGGATTTGTTCCAAAGGGCTGTTTTGTTGAGGAGAAAGCAGAGACTTAATGACTTTTTCCTTGCCACCGTGTGTGAGAGCTGAGTGCAGCCAGTGTCCCAGGGAGAGGATCTCTGGGGTCTGGGGACTGCTCCTGTGGGGCTGGAATGGGCTGGAATGGGGCTGGAATGGGAATGGGGCTGGGAATGGACTGAGAATGGGTGGGAATGAGGCTGGAATGGGGCTGGGAATGGGTGGGAATGGG
>NC_031777.1:30799666-30804305 GCF_001522545.3 Parus major | reverse complement strand
GGAGGAGCAGTGGAGAGTGAAATCCCCTCCCTGGGCTCAGCAGGGTGATGAGGGCTGGATGCTCACAGCCCTTCCCAGCCCAGATCTCTCTTTGGGGGATGTTTCTCTGCAGGTTTTGCTGTTCTGTGCCCGAGCTGTGGCCAGGGGAGGGGCAGTGACTGCCGAGGGAAGAGGGCACCAGCTCCAGGTGCAGAGCCTTGGCCACATCCAGGGGAGGAGGGGCAGCAGGAATCTGTTATGAAAGTGGCCTAATTATAACGAGCAGTTTTCCCTCTGGCTGGAACAAGTGGACTAGAAAATTGTACTAGACTTTTCATTCAGAGACTATTAAAGAGCAGAGGAAGAGAGAACAAAATATAGCTTTTGTCACAGCTCTTCTTATTTCTTTATTTTTTGTAAAGAGTCCTGCACACAGTCAGAAATTAGTTTCAAATTAATTTAATTATCATATTTAGTTTGTGATGTTTTTTTAACCTGCATCAATCCCCTGGATGTTCCATTTCCAGCAGTGTGAAGGTGCAAGTGCTGAGCACAGAGCACGGGGGTCACTTGTGGGGCTGAGCCAGGAGGGAAAAGCTCTCCCAGCCCAGCAGTGAGAGGAGATGGGTGGGCAGCAGGGGAATGTGGCTGGTGGTGTGGGGAGGGGGGAGAGGTCAGTGTGGGGTGTGTGGGGACAGAGAGGATCCCAGGACACCCATCCCTGTCCTGCAGGAGCAGGGGAGGTGACACCTGGGACCTGTGTCACCTCCCCTGTGGGTGCTGAGCTGAAGGGGGCAGTTTAGATCGGGTGTCAGGAATAAACCCTTCAAGGCAAGGAAGAGTCACTCTCTGGGTGTCTGGGTTTGACACAAACTCGGGCTTGGTGACCTCCCCCAGCTCTGCTTTGTTTGCTGTGGGTTTGGTTTCTGCAAGCATCACCCCCAGGACATTTACCCTGAGCTGGATTCTCCCCGTGATTTATTGGAGCTGTGCTGACCAGATCACTTCCCAAACACCTTCTGGGCTCCATGGACAACGTCTGAGCATCCCCTTCCACAGCCCCTCTGGATTCCTGGCTCTGCGCTGAGTCACAACCAGCTCCACTCTCAGGGATACAGAAATGCCCTGAGTCATCCCTAACCTTCCATTCCACTTCTTTATTTCCATTAATACCTCAAAACAATATTCCTTCCGAGCCCTCCCTCGGCTAATCCTGTAAAGGAAAATGGATTTGGATGTGTATAAAACAGTCACAAAATCAAAAACGTAGATGGAATTCACAGGAATTGAGCTTTTCAAGGCAGCCAGCCCAGAACCATCACACTGGAATTAAAAACAAATCTGATTCCAGGAAATCACCTTCCCTGCCACTGCCTTCTGTGAGCTGGGGGAGAGGAGAGCAGGGGACAGCAGCCAGAGCCAGCAGCTCTGCAGGGACAGCCCAGCACAGACAGCGCTCACAGAGAGCTCCTGGGGCACGAGGAGCTCGCTGGGGACAGGGACAGAGCTAGGGACAGGGACAGGGACAGGGACAGGGACAGGGACAGGGCTGGGGACAGGGACAGTTCTGGTGACAGGATGGAGGGGAGCAGGTCCCAGACCTGTCCCGGGGCAAACCCAGGAACCAGCCGCTCCCAGATCGGGGGAGAAAACCGTTCTTCATGAATTAAAAGCAGATAAATGACAGGAGCCAAAGCACTGCTGGGAAAGGCTTGGGGTGTGGAAGGGAAATCCCTGCTGGGGAGGGGCTGGGCTGGGATTCCCAGAGCAGCTGGGGCTGTCCCTGCATCCCTGCAGTGTCCCAGGCCAGGCTGGATGGGTTTGGAGCAGACTGGGACAGGGGAATGGCCCTGCCATGGCTGGGGTTTGGAAGGAGCTGAGCTTTAAAGTCCCTGCCAACCCAAACCAGTCTGGGAGTTTCTCCCTGGGAGAATTGTGTGTTTATATAATTGTTCTGTTTGTTTGGGTTGGTTTCGTTTTGTTTTTGTATTTTTCATTTCTTTGTTTGCTTTTTCCTTTTGCTTTGTTTTGGGTTGTGTGTTTTGTTCTGGCAGCTGTGTGCAGCATCCCAGATTCCAGGATTTCCTGGGAATATTGGCTCAGGCTGCCCCCAGCCCTGATGTGGCACTTCCCTCTCAGCAGAGCTCGGTGGGATTGATGTTCTGACCCTGTTCTGGGGGAGCTTTTTAACATTCCTGTGCCTCAACAAAACGGAGACTGTTCCTGTAGTGGTTCCAAAAACATTTTCACCAGCTAAGAAGTTCTTTAAATAGCCCTCACCGAGTGAGGCTGCTAATTTGCATGACAGCTTGATTAAACATAACCTGCTTCCACAATTTATTTTGAAACTGCCCAACATTTTCATCCCATGCCATTAATTTTGCATTTGTAGACTGCCTTGATTATTTAAGAAGGAAGGTGATTTTAGCACCTTCGTTGGTGTGAGTTCAAATCCGTCCTGAAAAATGGCCTGAAAGTGGTTATAAATCACAAATGCCTTTGCTCCACATAGAGATCTGCTGGGCCTGGTGGTGTGCTGCAGAAGGAAATGAAGATTTAGGTGGTTTAATGATCATCTTTGAGTTCAGCAGAGCTGGGGCTGCCCACGTGGCTCCGTGTTGTGATTTCTATTCTGAGTGTGTGGCTTTGGGGACCCAAAGCAGCCATGGCCAAGGGTGCCTCTTACACAGGTGCTCCATTTTCCCCAGGAAGGGATATTTTTAGGAAAACAGAGCCTCAGATGCTCTGGCAGAGCTGAGGCCCTTCCCTCTGGCAGTGGATCTGTTCAGAAATGGGCCATAGCTCCTGGCTTTCCGTGCTGCTGGAGCTGCCACATGTTGGTGCCAAGTCCTGCAGAAAAGGGTCCAGGCAAGATCCTCTAAAACTTATTTCTACACTAATTTAATCAGCTCCAGTTTCCAGGGCAAGACAGAAACAGAGTATTTCAGATTTCTTGCAAAACTGGAGCCTAAACTAAAAATTATTTAGGTTATCGACCATCTGTTCTCAAAGGATGGTTACATGAATATGGCTGTGAATGCAATTTTTAGGTAAAGCTCATAAAATTCCTCCTTTCTTTTTTTCTTTTTTTTTTTTCTGTTCCCTTTTGAATGTTGCTATAATTCCACACTTTTGCCCTGCAGGCAGGTTCTGGATCCTTCTGGATCCCCTTGGTTACCCGAGGTTCCCTCTCTCTTGCAGTCCCCAGGAGGGTGGCACAGAGATGCTGCTCTATTTCACATTCACAAACTGAAATGTTCACTTTCCTGCTGAGCTGTCCTTGCAGGCACCTACCAAGGAACTTTCCTTAACAGAAAGTTTAATATGAAATATTAAAAATTAAACATTATTTGTTATTAAATCATAAAAATTAAATTAAATATTAAAAAATATTAAAAGAAAATAAAATCCCTTCTGTCTCACTTGTGCCAGTCCCAGTGAGGGGACATTTCCTTGGACACCTCCAGGGATGGGGACTCCTGAGCAAGGCCTGGGGCAGTTCCTGTGGCTCAGGGATGAGAGCAGTGGGAGATAAGGGAGAGGGAAGTGCTCAAAGGGCCATCCCACTAAGCTGGGTCTGTTCTAAAACCAGACTTTGTGTTGGGCCTAACTCAACACCACAGCAAAGCCCCAGGGCTGGGATCCAGAGGTGTGCACATCTGGGCATGGAGGAGACTCCAAGAGCTTTGCCCCCATGGAAACATTTGGGACCTGTTTTCCCAAAGCTGCTGGCAGAGCAGAAAGGGGCAGAGGAGGGGGAAAAATGTTGTATGGGGAATAAAAAATGTTTACAGGGAGAAGCTTCAGGAATTGCAGCTAATGAGTTTGGCAGAACGGTGTTAGGCACCCTCATTGTGCTGGAGAATGTTTTCATGTCAAAAAACTCCAAAAATCCAATCTTGGCAAAAACCCCATAATGCAAACTAATGACTAAAAGCTGAAACTGAACAATTCCAACTTAACTGTGAACTGAGGGGTTTAGAGACAATTAACTGCTGGAATGGGCTCTCAAAGCAATGCAGGGCTCCTCATCTCCAGCCTGCTTGCCTCTGCAGAAGGTGCCTGGAGGCCCTTTGTTGAGCTGAATGATGTCAGGAGGGGTTTCTTGGACAGAGGAAAGGGAGAAATTCCATTTTTCCCAGCCTAGAGGGGCTGCAGGGCTCTGCTCTCCCCCCACCAGCACCGTTGGTGTCACAGCAGAGAACAAGTGTGGGCTCTTTTGAGGGTTTCCTGGGCCCACAGCTTTGTTTCTGAGTGTTAATGGGTGTCTGCACAATTAATTCCGTTCTTTAAAATACATTAAATTCTTATTTGATTTTAGTGCCAAAAGTCAGATTTCGGTAGTGACCCAAATGGATGCTGTTGTGTGTGGGAATGTGACTGAGAATATTCTAATGTAGGCTGCAGGCAGGGAAAAAATGCAAAACCTGTTCAAGGGATGACCTTTGCCTTGTCATTGTCACCCCTGTGGCAGCACAGGGCTGCAGGGGCAGCAGAGCTGATTCCAGCTCCTGGTGGAGCCAGCTCTGAGCACTGCCGTGCCTTTCCCCACAGTTATTCAGGAAACAATTTACTCCTGTGTCCTCTGCTCATCAAGCCATAAATCTGGGCTATGAGTAAACAGCTCAATTTAACAGTCAATTTTATCTGCAGATTGTGG
>NC_031777.1:30794239-30797175 GCF_001522545.3 Parus major | reverse complement strand
CCAGGCCCTGCTAATTGCAATTAGGAGGGGGAGGATGGAGCAGTGGAGATCCCTGAGAGCAGCTCTCTGGCCCTGGGAGCCCGTGCCAGAGCACGACTGCTGGTTCACACGGGTTGGGATGCTGCCCACGCCAGGCCTGATTAATTTCCTTTAACTTCCCAAACTCCTGAGAGTCCCAGGGTTCATCCAGAGGGAAAGGAACTACAGCTCAAATGAGAAACTGCACAGAAAGTTCAAGTGCAGGTGTCCAGAGCAGCTGTGGCTGGCCCTGGATCCCTGGATCTCTGGATCTCTGGTTCTCTGGATCTCTGGACCCTGGATCTCTGGTTCCCTGTTTCCCTGGATCCCTGGTTCCCTGGTTCTCTGGATTTCTGGATTTCTGGATCTCTGGATCCCTGGTTCCCTGGATCCCTGGTTCTCTGGATCCCTGGATCCCTGGCTCCCTGGATCCCTGGATCTCTGGATACCTGATTCCCTGGACCTCTGGATCCCTGGATCCCTGGTTCTCTGTATCCCTGGCTCCCTGGATTTCTGGATCCCTGAATCTCTGGATCCCTGGTTCTCTGGTTCTCTGGATCCCTGGTTCCCTGGATCTCTGGATCCCTGGTTCCTGGTTCCCTGGATCTCTGGATCCCTGGTTCCTGGTTCCCTGGTTCTCTGGAACCCTGGTTCTCTGGTTCCCTGGATCCCTGGCTCCCTGGATTTCTGGATCCCTGGATCCCTGGATCCCTGGTTCCTGGTTCTCTGGATCTCTGGATCCCTGGTTCTCTGGATCCCTGGCAGTGTCCCAGGCCAGGCTGGCACTGGGGCTGGAACAGGATGAGCTCTGTCCACATTTCCTCAGCTGCTGGAAGCTTTCAGGAGGTGTCAGACAGTGCCCCGAGGCTCTGGGGTGGGTGACAGGTTCCTGTGGGATATCCCCGGGGTGCTGGGAATCTCCCTGCCCGGGTTTAATGAAGATATCCCCTATCCTGGGGATCCGATTTACTGCCACTGTTAATGCAATCTCCGAGAAAAACTCGGGCTCTGACATTCCCAGGACAGAGACAGAATCCATTGCAGGTGAGCACAGAACTCACCCTGCGAGCTACCTGCGACTGTCACCGCTGAACATCTCTGCTAATGAACTGGGTATTATGTGAGACAGGAAAAACTCCCTCGGTCTCTTCATTTACTCTGAATAATTCATTAGCTCGCGCTCCTCACCCATGGCAGTCTAGGTAAATCCCACACTGCAGCTGCTAATTAGAGTTGCAGGATGAAGAGAAGCTACTAATGAGATGCGAGACAAGTCCTCCAACAATAGAGAGGAACTTGTAGGCGCAGAAAGTTTTATTGTTGGTTTTCACAGGAGGGTGAGGGAACGCTGAGGAATTCCCACTTGGACTGGATCGCTCTGCACAAGTCCCTGGCAGGAGGGGACAGCCGGGGGGATTTGGGATCTGCTCCAGGAACAGGGACAGGAGGAGAGGGAACGGCCCCAGGCTGGGCCAGGGGAGCTCAGGGGGGGCAGCAGCAGGAATTTCCCCATGGAAAGGGGGGCCAGGGCTTGGCAGGGGCTGCCCAGGGAGGGTTGGATCCCCATCCCTGGAGGTGCCCAGGGAATTCCTGGAGGTGACACTCGGAGCTCTGGGTGGGCACCGGGCACAGCTGGGACTCCATGGGCTGGGAGGATTTTCCAGCCTCAGGGATCCTGAGAGGAGCAGGAATTACCTGTGGCACCAGGATGGGTCCTTACTGATCATCCAACATGTGGAGATGAAAAATAGGGCAATATTTCACATTTTACTTACATATAAAGAGTAGAGACAATAAATTTGTGTGGATTTTACCAGACAATTCATGGATAAGTGCAGTGCTAAAATAACACCTCTGTTCCAGGTCATATTTTATAGGTTACAGCAAACCCTGGTTACCTGTGTGAGGGTCTGGGTGTGCAGTGTGGTCAAGGGGACCAAAGCAGCGACCTCAGGGAATGAAAAACACAGCTACAGCTTTGGATGGCAGAAATTAACATTTCTGGTGTTTGCTTCTGTAATGTGAGATGTAGAAACAGAATGATGTTCACACATATACACAAGGAGTTCACAGAGTACACAAAACTGCCTTTGTATTGTTTGTGTTGATAGGCTGGTTCACTACATGGACATTTCTGATTTTGCAACACATTTCAAAGTGTTTTCTGCTGGTTGGGAATGAGATATCCAGAGACCTGTGTGGGGACATGGAGGTGGATAAAAATACATTTTTAATGATTATTTTCAATGTGCAAATTGCACCTCGCTACTCAGCCAAAATCAGCTGACTTCAAGCACTTTATCTTATTAAAGGAAACATCTGCCAGGGAAATGTGTGCAGCAGAGGCTCCCTGAGCCCGGGCTGGGCGGGTGTGAGGAGGGTGAGAAACCCTGGGAAAGATGTTCTGGAGCAGCTGCTGTCCTGTGGAAACAGGGAAATATTAACACTGCACCTTTCTAATAAAGCAAATGGAGATGGAGCTGAGACACACGTGGCTGTGATTTAAAATGCAAGCAACCTCTGCAAATCAATAGGAGCTCTATAAAAAGGGTTCAAAGTGATAATGCAAATGAATCCTGGGGAGAAATATTCCAGGCAGGCACAGCAGCCCCTGTGAGCCTGCTGCAGTCTGCAGGACACTTGTGGGCTTGGGGACACACTCCTGTCCCTGTGCCACCCCTGGGGTGCCAGCAGACCCCACTGCCATGGGCTGGGGGACATCCTGCTGTCCCTGTGCCACCCCTGGCCCTGCTGCCATGGCCCAGGGGACATCCTCCTGTGCCTGTGCCACCCCTGGGGTGCCAGCAGACCCCATTGCCATGGGCTGGGGGACATCCTCCTGTCCCTGTGCCACCCCTGGCCCTGCTGTCATGGGCTGGGGTGTCCTGGGGATGTCCTGGGGTGTCCTGGGATGTCCT
>NC_031777.1:30788156-30793732 GCF_001522545.3 Parus major | reverse complement strand
CTGGGGGTGTCCTGGGGGTGTCCTTGTGCCAGGGGAGCTGCTGGAAACCCTCTCCAGCTCCAGCAGCCTGGGGGGGCTGCAGCATTTGAACAGAAAAGTGAAGCTTCCTCGTTAGACACAGTGACAAATAATCTGCACAAGGACTCATTAGCAGAAAGTGTAATTATTGCATCTTGCATTGAAAATTATTTAAAGCACTATTCTTGACAAATAAAGCAGCTGACCCTTGATTAAAAGAGATGATGGGTGTGAGTAATTAAAGCCACACTAAATGTAATACATCTTCAAAGCATCCCCGTGCAATTTGTCTTCTCTTGCTTCTTTTGAAAGCTTCTCCTGCTTGTTTGAGGTTGCTCCTCCAAGGATTCTGAATAACCAAATTATTCTGTTGGTTAGTGAATTGGAAAATAATTTCCTAACCTTGATCATAAAAGTTCTGGGAGACACCTGGGCCTCTTCACAGCATAAGAAATCCACTCAGCAGTACAACAAGTGTCATTTGAAAAAATCCCTTCCCCAGGAGTTGTTAGAAAGAAAGGTGAGCAGAGCTCACTGGGGGTGTCGGGAGCTGAGGCACTTCCAGCACGGTAGGAAAGGGAATTTTCAGCTCTCTGGAGCTGTCCCTGCTCCCCAGGACAGGGAACAACAGAAATTTCTGCTGCAGAAATCCATTCCCAGCGCCAGGGGAAGGGGGTGAGGCTGGGGGAGCTGAGAGGGGGCTCAGGCAGGGTTTGGGCTGGGGTTGCAAGGCTCTGCTCGCTGCAGTGCCAAGGCTGTGGTGTGTTTTTAATCAAATGGGGGTTTGGAAAAGCTGGGGATTGTGGCTTTGCCTTCCCAAGGTTTCCAAAGCCCTCCAAAGGAAGGCACTGCGATGCTTCTGCTTTTTATAACATTTGTATTTTGTGTAGTGAGGAACCTTGGCTTTCCCATTTGGTAATTTAAATTTGTACAGGTCACAGAACCATCTTTTACTGGTCTTAAATGGTTCTCTTGCTGTAAATCAAACAGGCTTCAATGTGTTTGTGTCCATGAATTAATTAATTTCACAGTGATATAAAATCAGTGTTTCACAATCAAAGTCTTCTCCCTGTCTGAAGTCTGTGGTGGTGCAATCCAAGGGCACAGGACTCTGCCATCACATTTATAAGCAGTGGAAATCTTTCTTCCTCAGCCTGGAAATCCAAGAGCTTTCAGCCTTTAAAGGCAAAGGGAATTAAGGGAATTTTTCCCTCCCCCTTGTCAGCTGGGAGTGCCCAGGAGCTGCATCTTCACCATGGATGGGCAGGATGCAGCCAAATGCCAGCCCTGGAGTCACGGAATCATCCAATCTCCAGGACTGCAGGAGCCAGCAGGAGCCCAGGACTTGCTGCTTTCTCCAGGAAAACAGGAGCCTGAAGTGCTGCAGCCTGGCTGGGAAGGGCCAGAGCTCGCCATGGGCAGGGGCAGAGCTGCAGGAGCTGCTGCTCCCAGCCACTGTCAGCACAAATGGGAATCACTGCAAGAGCAGGCAGGAAAACTTCTGTACCCACGGCCAAAACAGGGCCAGAAATGATTCAGGAGAATGCAAGTTCAGTCCTGAAGGCTTCAGAGAGCTGGCCCAGCTTTCCAGGGTGCTTCACCTTGGTTTGATCTGGGATGGGAGAGCAGAGCTGAGGTCCCTCCTCCCTTTCCTGCTGAGATTTCACTCGCTCAGAGCACTGTTGGGAAACAAGGCAAGCTGGGTGTCTGTGCTGGGAGGGATCTTCTGTGCACTGGGACTGATTTCAGAGCCCTGGAGCTGCAGCTGTCCCAGCCCTGGCTGCCCCTGGCCCTCCTGTCCGTGCTCCTGCACAAGGACTTTACTGCAGAGCTGGTTCCAGAGGAAGACAAACACCTTTTCTCTTCCCAGGAGTTGTCTGGGTGACTAATTTGTGCTATTTCGGTGATAAATTAGTCAGTATTGCTGAGCAACCACGTCTTAAATCCTTTTTTCTGTTTCTTTGGGCCCTTCAGGTGTCATTTTCAGTCTGGCCATGAATGTTGTGTGTACAGACACACTGACAGCACTGAGACTGGCCCTGGAACGTGGCTGTGCTCTCCCTGCCACCTGAATTTTCCATTTCCTTCCTACAAATGAGAGTGAAGTTTGGTAACACAAGTGGGAGTTTTGCCTTCTGTCAGAATTAGAGAATAGATTCACCTGACTCTTTTCATCTAAGCCCAAAAGCAGGCTCTGTACATCTGAGTTCCCATTTTCCTGCATTCATTTCCCAGGCAATCTCAGCAATCTGAGGCAAGTGGGTTTTTATTGAGGGTGGGCACAGCTGACGTGCCCATAAACACCCCCAGAGCTCTCCCCCAGCCTGGTGATTGCTTTGTGTGAGGAACAGGCAGAGGATAAATATGAAGAGCAAGACTTGGAGGCAGCTCAATAAAGCTGCACTGCTGTCAATGCAGGGAGGGCAATTTCAGAGGTTTCAGAAGGAGTGGAAGTGTAAAATATGAAATGGAAGCAGCGTGGGACAGGCTGCAGGCAGAGATGGATGGATGTGTGCCGAGCTCGGGGGTCTGGCAGCCCAAATTCCCCACCCACACACTCATTTATTTTCACAATAATGTGTTTTTAATACCAGCATTTGAATCTGCCTGCATTCTGAGCTGCAATATCTGCATAGAAATGCCTGAGCTGTGGCTGAGAGTCCTCAGAGATGTTTGTGAACCTGAAAAGAGACAGATTTCTTATTCCTGCTAGTGTCACAGAATCCCAGATGGGTTGGGTTGGGAGGGACCTCAGAGCCCACCCAGAGCCCCCCCAGCCATGGCAGGGACAGCTCCCACTGTCCCAGGCTGCTCCAAACCCATCCAGCCTGGCCTTGGGCACTGCCAGGGATCCAGGGACAGCCCCAGCTGCTCTGGGAATTCTATCCCAGGGCCTGCCCACCCTGCCAGGGAACAATCCCTGCAATCCCAAGATCCCATCCAGCCCTGCCCTCTGGGAGCATTCCCTGTGTCCTGTGTGAGCAATCCCGAGCTGTTTGTGCCCTGCTCCAGCTTTGGCTCTGCTGTGGGGCAAGGAGCCATGGGGAGCTGTCCCTGGGGGGCTTCAAGAGAATCTCAGACCACCTCACTTTCAGATTTGGGAATCAAATGACTCCTCCCACGGTGTGAACGAGATCCAGGGATGCAGAAAAAGCAGAGTGGAGTTTAATTCCCCCTGGGAGTTGCACGATGCCCGTCAGTGCCTGCTCCAGCTCTTGGCACTTGCAGTGAGAAGAGCTCTCCATGGCTGGAAAAGCTCTCCTGTCACTGAGAGGAGCTGTGGCAGAGCAGACCTTGGGTGAGGAGGAGGAGGGTGAGCTGCTGGCTGCCCACAGGAACCAGAATGAGCAGAATGCTGCTGGGGGCTGTGCCTGCCCAGCTGCCCACACCCCATCCTGCTGCTGAGCTCCCCAAACTGCTCCTTGGAGCTGTTCTCATCCTGAGCTGGGCCTCCTGTGCTTAATTGTGGAATTTATCAGTGAGGCAGCACCAGACACTTTTATCACCTTTATGTGCCTCTCAATTGAATCTGGAGAGGAATTTATGGGTTTAATAATTCAGGTTCTTCTGGGTTTATCAGCTACCAGAGAGCACTGAGGAGCCCTGGGCCTGTCCCTGTGGCTCTGAAAAGCTCCAAAATGTCCCAGTTCCCTGGAGCTGCTGCCAGCAGTGTCCCCTGGGGGTGCTGCAGGGACCCCATCCTGGCTGTGCCCAGGAACCTGGAGCCCCATGTCCTGCAGCCCCAACTCCTGCCAGGAGCCTGCAGGGTTTGCACCCAGTCCTGCATCGCAGCTCCAAAGGGAAAAGGCAGGCAGCCATCCCTCCATGTGAAGGGGAATTCTGGAGCAGGGGTGAATCCCTGCCCATGGCAGGGGCTGGAACTCCGTGATCTTTGTGGTCCCTCCCAAGCCAGGCTGTTTTGTGATGGCATCTCTGCTTTTAGGGAATACAGGTTTCCCTCCACCTTTGCTCTCTGCCTCTCCCAGCTCCTCTCTCTTTTCCCACTCCATCATTGCCTCCTTCTTTTCTTCATGAGAACATTTTGTAGATTTCCCAGAGCCTTTCAGATTATCAGCATGGCTGGTATTGTTTTTCCCTTTTCTGATTGCTGGTATTATTTTCCCTACCTCCTGCTTTGATCCAGGTTTTTCCTTGTTGCCTGGTCATGATTAAGAGATGACAACAGAAATCCATGTGTGTTATCTTCCTGCTCTCAGCAGGAGCTCTCTTTAGCTGGGAACCATTACAGCAAGTGTTAGATAAGTCTGTAATTGGGAATCTTTCCTTTGTGGGAGACTCTTTTTCCTGTTAATCAGATTTGCTCAGCAGCTGTTGGCTCCCCATCCCTGGAGGTGGCACTCGGGGCTGGGGACAAGGTGGGCATGGGGCACAGCTGGGACTGCTGGGCTTTGCCAAACCCCAGGAGTCTGTGATTCTCTGCAGGGGAACTCGGATGGGGCACAGGGGAAGGAGAGGCCCAGGATGTGCTGATCACAGCTGGGCTGAGCAGCACGGCCCAGGAGATGCTGCAGCTCCCCTCGCTCCTGCCCGCTCCTGTTTCCATGGGAGATGGGCACTTCTGTGCCCACAGCTGGAGCTCACCACGTTTGTGGTGTTGGGTTGGGGCAGCAGCTCCAGGAACAGCTCCAGAGACTGCGGGGGTCAGGGGAGCCTCCCTGCCCTGGGGCAGTGCCAGCGGTGGGAGCTCTGGAGAGGCACAAAACCATCTTATAGAGGCACACAAACATCCTATAGAGACACAAAACCATCTTATAGAGACATGAAACCATCTTACAGAGGCACAAACCATCCTATAGAGACACTAAACCATCCTATGGAGACACACAAACATCCTATAGAGACACAAAACCATCCTATGGAGACACTAAACCATCCTATAGAGGCACACAAACATCCTATGGGGACACACAAACATCCTACAGAGGCACAGACCCATCTATAGGGACACAAACCCATCTATAGGGGCACAGACCCATCTATAGGGACACAGACCCATCTATAGGGACACAGACCCATCCTGCAGAGGCATAAACCCATCTATAGGGGCACAGAGCATCCTGCAGAGCCCTGCAGGTGGAACAGGGTGAGTGGAGCTCTGGGCTGGGGCTGCTCCCCAGGTCCAGGATGGAACAGGAGTGCTGGGATGGGGCAGAACGCTGTGCTGGAACTTCCAGAGCTGCTCACAAACAGCTCAGCACCTTCTCTGGCCCTTCCAGGGTCTGCTTTGCATCCTCTGCTGTCCTGGCAGGACACTGCACACCCCACCAGGGGTTCTGCACCAGCAGCTGTCTTTGGTTCCCAGCACACACTTAATTCAGTTTTTATTCCATAACCTCTGTCTGGGAGGAGCTGTGCAGACCCCTGGCTGCCTGCAGTGACTTTTAATGCACTGCAATTCGGGGTTCCAAAGCACTCAGCCATCAACTCTCTGCAACTGCTTTTCACACTAACAAACATTCCTGTATATTTTAGAAGTTAAAATTCGTCTTTTCTCTGTATCTTTTATTTTCACCTTTACTTGAAGTGTGGTTTTTTTT
>NC_031777.1:30783961-30787184 GCF_001522545.3 Parus major | reverse complement strand
GGAGCAAAGCCAAGCCCTCCTGGTTTTTCTGGGAAGGTTTCAGTGCAAGGTTTGGCTGCAGGGTGAGGCTGCAATGAGGAGGCTCCGTGGCCAGGGCTGGAACCACAGCCTGGGCAGGGAGGGACTGGGGACAAGGGATGGAGGGACAGGACACAGGGAAAGGCTCCCAGTGCCCCAGGGCAGGGCTGGATGGGATCTGGGGATTGCAGGGATTGTTCCCTGGCAGGGTGGGCAGGCCCTGGGATAGAATTCCCAGAGCAGCTGGGGCTGTCCCTGGATCCCTGGCAGTGCCCAAGGCCAGGCTGGATGGGTTTGGAGCAGCCTGGGACAGTGGGAGCTGTCCCTGCCATGGAATGGGATGGGATGGGGGGGTTTGAGGTCTCTCCCAACACAAACCACTCTGGGATTCTGTGACACTAACAGGAATAAGAAATTGTAGCCAAAGAGATTTTTCCTCATTAGGATGATGCCTCATTCCTTTCTGCTGCTTTTCACTCCAGCTTTTATAGCTTGCTCTGAGAAGATTGAGTTGTTTTATTCCTACTCCATTAAAAAATAAAACACTGGTGCAAACTAAATGTTAGTTTGAGAAACAAAGTGTGAGAAATTAACTGTGATTGCACTGTGGTGGAAAAACTTCCTATTTTATTGGGACATAATGAGGATGGATCAGTTCTGCTGAGAGGAGCAAGCTGCTGTCATCAGAGCAAGCCAGGACCTACAGCCAAAGCCAAACTGTTCATGGAAAGGCTGCTCACCCTGCTGAGGAACCCATGCAGATGTGACCTAGGATTTTCCTGATGTGAACTCAGAGAATGTTGTCCTTTGAGTCCAGGTGTCATTCTCTGCAATTCCCATAAGTCTGGGTAGTGCAAAGATTTCCTATTCCAATCACTCACCCCTCCAGCATTAATGGAGAAAGCCCAGCCAGAATTCTTTTCTCATTATCATCCCTTCAAAAAACAAACCCCAAACCCACAACTGAAGAGTTTTCTCTGCCTGAGTCCAAGGGTGTCAGCCTGAATTCACGGGGTCATTGCAGGTGGGAAGGTTTGTTCCTCCTGACAGCTGTCAGCTTCACTGGGAACACAAATTAATATTAAAAGACAACAAATGAATGACAGAGGAAATCTTGAAAATCTTCTCAGCCCAAGACATTGGGGTGCAGACTTTCAATGCACTGAAATATGAATTGCTGGGGGATTTGGAGTGTTGGTTTGTGGGGGGAACGAGCCTCTGACAGGCCCAGAGCAGACAAAGCAAAGAGAGAGCTCCCAGCCACTGGGGTAGCTCAGTGTAGGACATCAAATTTCTGCCATCATTACTCAGTTATCTCTTGCTACTTTCCACAGCTAAATTATTTTACAAATCCTGGCCCCTCCTGTTTGATGAGAAGAAACAGCTTTGTATTGAGCTCATGGTCATGTTCACCCTCTTCTTTTTTTATCTGTGAATTTTTAATTCTTGCTCCAGCATCCCTGGGAGAAGCTGCAGCTGTCAGAGTATTGGTTGTAAAGATTTACTTCTGCAGGAGTGCTGTGGTACTTTGTGCTATAAAATTCAGGACTGGAGAGCAGCACAGGAAAATTTTGGCTGAGTAATTTTTCCGGATCAATAAATGCATCCGTGAGCGCGGCCACAGAGGGGGCTGGGGGCTGGAGCCCTCATCCATCACCGGTCCTGGGAGCCAGGCAGGGACAGAGCTTTGTCACCCAGCCCTGGTGGTGGGGACAGCGCTGCTCGTGCTCCCAGAAAATGAATTTATCGACAGCTCAGGCCGTATCGATCAAAGCCCAGCTCTTCCTCGGGCAGCATTTCCCGATTGTTAACAAGGAAATGTGGGATGGGAGCCTGGAGCAGTGCAGGGATTTCTTTAATTGACAGCCCTGGGCACTGGCAAATCCACAGGTCCAGAGTCAGCACACTGGAGAGCTTCCCTTCCTGTGTGCAGGAGACCAATAAATAATAATAAATAGTTAATAACAGATACCAGGGAAGGTCCCTGCCCACTGCCAGGCCCTGGCACTGTCCGTGGCTGTTCCCCCACAGCAGCTCCCTGCCCAGTGGGGCTGGGAACAGAACATTGCACTGGGACAGGGATTTCTGCTCCTGCTCTCCAAAGATCAATTTGCAGGAAATCAGTTGCACACAGCATTCCCTGAGGGTCCTGTTCAGCCTTTCCTGATTTCCTTTTAGTTGTATTTTTAGGGTGTAACTCTTGATTTGCTTCTGCTCATCAACACTCTCTTCTCAGGGCTGGTTATCTTTTATATGTCATAGAGTGAATTAATTATAACGGGGGGAAAAATCTCTGGGAATGCAGTCTGTGCACGTGTTTGTCACAGAGATCTGTTTAGTGAGACAGAATTAAATCAAGGGAAATCTAATGGAATAGAAAATCAGATCTCCCCGAGGGGACTGCTTTGGTTCCCTGGAAGTTCAACAGGAACATGTGCACGACTAATCCCAAGGGTTTAGAAATAAATAAAAGTAAAGTTACTGCTGCTTCCATGGGAAGGGGCAGTGGGGGAGTCACTGTCCCTGCAGGTGTTCACAGAATGTGTGGCAGTGGCACTTGGTGGTGTTCCTGGGGACGTGGGGGTGTCCAGACAAAGTCTGGCCTTGATGATCCCAGAGATCTTTTCCAACCCTCAGGGTTCTGGGATTCTGGGGTTCCTTCTCCTGCCTGGTTTGTGAAACACTCGGAGTAGTTCCAGGTGTTGGGAAGTGTGGTCTGGAACGTGTTTGGTACCCACAGGGCAAGCAGGGGTTTGGCTCAGGAAGGTTCCAGAAGAGTCACAGAGTTATTAAGGCTGGAAAAGCCTTCCAGGATGCTGCAGCCCCGCTTTGGCTGGGGTGGCACCATCCCCACGGCACAGCCTGAGCCCCCCTGGCACAGCAGTGCTCATCCTCTCCCCCTCTGCACCATCCCCTGCATGTGGGACAGGAGGCTTGCTGTGTTTCATGGGCTGTCCAGCAGTGCCTGGCTGATGTTCCCACAATCCCAGCAGGATGGAGAGCCCACCCCAGGGCTGTGCTCGCCTCCTGCCAGGCTGCCAGGAAAGGCTTGTGCTCCCCTGCTTTCTCCTGGAGCCTTTCCCGAGCGCTGAACTTGGGGGGAACTTTGGGAAGCCGCGATGCTGGCAGTCATTCTGTCCTGCAGCGGGCAGGGATGCTCCAGTCCCTCGGAGGCAGGGATGCACTGGAGGCAGGGATGCACTGG
>NC_031777.1:30781692-30783470 GCF_001522545.3 Parus major | reverse complement strand
TGGAGGCAGGGATGCACTGGGGATGCACTGGAGGCAGGGATGCAGTGGAGGCAGGGATGCAGTGGAGGCAGGGATGCACTGGGGATGCACTGGAGGCAGGGATGCAGTGGAGGCAGGGATGCACTGGAGGCAGGGATGCACTGGGGATGCACTGGAGGCAGGGATGCACTGGAGGCAGGGATGCTCCAATCCCTTGGAATGACGCCTCAATCCCTGCGGGAAGGGCCGGACTCAGATTGCACCACATATGCAAATGAGGTAATTAGTGTGATGTGCAATTACGCAGCTCTGCCCGGGTAATTCTGCAAACCCGGCCCCGGGTGTGGAGTGCTCGTGGTTTTCCACACATTTATTTATTTGAATGGCTTTTTTCACACACGGATCTCTGCGTGCCCCCAGAGCAGCAAAAGCTCCCATCCCTTGGAAATGCAGGGCTGTGGTGGATTGCAATTTCCCAGGGGAGGGGAGAACAGTTCTCTTTATTTTCACTCCATAGTTTGTTTATAATGGGAATCAGCTCTTGGTAGAATATTTGCAATAAAAAGCTTTGAAATTGATTAAATGCCTGAGGTTCCTCTTGGCCATTAACCAAAGTTGGCAGCCATTTATTGCTTTGAACAGAGCGAGGCAGCAGAGATAATCCCTTCAATGTAATCAGTCCCTGCAAGAGAATGAAATGTAAACAGCAGCGTGATGATGTCAAAGTTCTGGATTTTAGGAATGATGTAGGAATATTGTATTAACAGCAAGGGATGTTCCTGCTTTGGGAATTTCTGAGAAACAGAAACTGCCTGCCATTTATGTGCCAGAAAAAAAGGGATGATCCTCCCTGTTACTTCTAGTTAGTATCAAAAAAAGAAAGAAAGAAAAAGAAAAAAGATGGAAAAAGTGATTGGATAAATGGAAAGAGGAAAGATCTGATCTGCCTCCCTACTCCCAGTGTCACCCAGGTCACTGCAAAGCTGCTTCTGACCACGTTCCCTCCCCAGGTTTGGAGAGCAGCCCTTTATTTCCAGTGCTGGGATTAGTGAGGATTTCTCCTGGGACAGAGCTGCAGCTCCTGGATCCTGGGCCTGGCCAGGACCTGCAGTGTCCCCACCAAGAAACCCCATTAGTGAGGGGGAGCATCAGCAGAGCTCCCCGAGCCGTGCTGGGACATTGCAGAGAACCCTGGAATGCTCTGGGTGGGAGAGACCTCCCAGCCATGTCACCCCATCCCAGCCATGGCAGGGACAGCTCCCACTGTCCCAGGGGCTCCAAACCCATCCAGCCTGGCCTGGGACATCCCAGGGATCCAGGGACAGCCCCAGGAGAACAGAACACACAGTTTGGGTTCTGCTCCACTGAATTGCAGCAAAATGCTTCACGTATTTTAAAGCACGTGTGGGGCTGCACAATGAAGAGATTTAAGTGCAAATACCCCCAAAGTGTTCCTGCAGCAGTGGGACACTGGATCCCTGCCTGGGCTCCCCAGGAAGCATCACCCACACCCTGAACTGCCCAGCTCCTGTCCGCTTGTGACAAAGCCTCTGTTTCTGGAACACACACAGTTCATTTTTCACTGGAGCTCTGGGTTTTTCTAGGCCACTTGCTTACCCTAAATATTCTCCTCTGCGGTCTCTGTCTGTTTATGAGAGAGCAGATCAGTCAGATCTCCATCAGGAGAGCTCCAGGTTTAATGAGCTTTAATGAGGGCTCCATTTGAAGCCACATCCTTGGGGCTGAGGCAGAGCTCCCTGTCCCCTCCTCGGCAGAGCTGCCCCACTGTGTACGGCCTT
>NC_031777.1:30775051-30778357 GCF_001522545.3 Parus major | reverse complement strand
GTATTTCCTCAGGATGGTTTCTCTATTTCCTCAGGATGGTTTCTGGGTCAGGTATTTCCTCAGGATGGTTTCTCTATTTCCTCAGGATGGTTTCTCTATTTCCTCAGGATGGTTTCTCTGTCAGGTCTGGTTCCCACAAGGAGTGTGGATGAGCTGTGGGGTGGATTTGGGGGTGCAGAGACCCTCCCTGCCCGAGGAGTCTCACACCGAGGCTGCTCTCGGCAGAGCCACAGCTCCCTCTGCTTGCAGCCAATTAGCCACGGCCTTAATTACACTTAATTACACTTGTGCCAGCACACCAGGGCGTCCCCGTGGGCCGGGATCCGGATCTCAGAACTGGGATGTGCTTGTCAGGATGGGATGGGAGCAGGAGGGTCTCTGATATGTGTGGGGGCTTCCAGTAAATCTGACAAATGCAGGAAAATCCCTCTCCTAATCTCTGATTTCTTAGTTCATCTCCTTATCTCAGCACTAGAAACTGCAGTGCTGTTTGAGATACATGTGTACATAGATCTAGAGTAATAACACAGTAACACAAATAACAGTAAATAAATTAAAAAGCAATCTATTGCTTCAGCCAATTTAAATGAGCAGGGCTGAACTGGAGTGTGGTGTGAATCCCTGGCTTTGGTGATATGGTGTTATTGTGATATGTTATTAACACCAGCTCAGGGTACTGCCCCAAATTTCCTAAGTTAGGGATTCTTCCTTTGTCTCAAAGAGAAGAGAGATAATATGTGGGAACAGTCTTGTTGCAGCAGATTGGAACTGACTCGGGTATTAAATTTATAAGAGGAGCCTTTCTTGGGATTTAATTGCACAAAGGGCGCTGTCACTTTGTGTTGGTGCAGTGACTGCTCTGGATTGCTATCCCAGGAAATGGGGAGTAATTGAGCAGGGATTATTGTCCCTGCAGGGGAAGCACAGCCTCCCCTCACTCCACAAAGGCGTTTTTGGGAACGGGCACAAAGTTTGTTCAGAGGTTGGGACCCGCAGCCTCTGCCAGGCGCTGGCACCGCGGGGTCCTGGGTGTCCTGCTGGGCCAGTCCCTGCAAACAGCATCCCAGGGTATCCCAGTTTGGGATGGAGACATCCCAGAGCATCCCCAGTTTGGGATGGANCCATCCTGCAGCCCCCAGCTCCATCCTGCAGCTCCCAGCTCCATCCTGCAGCCCCCAGCTCCATCCTGCAGCTCCCAGCTCCATCCTGCAGCCCCCAGCCCTGGCTGTGTCCCTGTCCCAGCTGTGTGTCCCTGCTGTGACAGGACTTTCCTCTGTTCCTGACAGGACTTTCCTCTGTTCCTGACAGGACTTTCCTCTGTTCCTGACAGGACTTTCCTCTGCTGCTGCCTTCTCCTCTGAGGCCTGACATGGGAACACCCTGGCCCAGAATTCATCTTTTCCCTGTCCTCTCATGGCCAAATACACTCCTCCCCTCAGACCTGTGTGCTGGCCACTGCCTGGCAGCGTGGATATTGTCTTGGAACTTTAGAGATGGGAAATGTGTCGGCTCCAGGTCCAGGAAATCCTTGGGAAAACTTGGAAGGTGCTTGTCTGAGAAATTAAAGTCATCAGCTGGAAAGGACAATATTTACAGTATCTCTCTGGATCTATTTCACAGCTTTGGTGTAAATCCTTACTCCCACACAAATTTATTATTTACCTTTGTCGCTGGAGACCTTGTCTGGCGTTATTTATCACATATATTGTGTGTGATTATATTTCAACTTCAAATTATTACTGGCAGACACGACCATGCCTTGGCATCTCTCTTTATTACACTTTGTGCTCAGCAATTCATTTTACCTGATGGAGCCAGGGTGTCACACGGGCAGCTTCCAGGATTTATTGCTGTGCTTCCAGACTTTTTGTCTTGAGCCTCCAGCTGTTCCCCAGCTGTTACTGGGGCCTGTGTCTGACTTTGGGAGGGTTGGAGCAGTGCTGGTGGGGCTCTAATGCAATTCATCTCTGTAATCCCACTGGTGACGTGGGGCTCTGTAATCATGGCTGGTAATCTCCTCTCCTCTGCCTTGTTCTGGATGTGTGTGCAGCCCACAGCAAACTGCAAATGCTGCCTGCTCTGCTCAGCTGGGACATGGGAGCAAACTCTGATTGTAGCTCAGAGATCAAAACCAAGACACTGAAGTGTGCAGGAACCAGTGAGCAGTGGCACTGTAGGCTCAGGGAATCCCAGGCTGGGCTGGGCTGGGCTGGGAGGGACCCCAAACCCTCCCAAGGTGAGATGCCTTTGTTCATTTGACTTTATTTGGGGATAACCCAAAACTGGAATGTTGCCTGTTCATCCTAATTCAGCCTGTGACACAATCAAGGAAATTCTTTGTCAGAGGAAGATTTTATTCCCTCTCAAAGTGTTTCATAATTCTGATTCCATCTGTGCACGTGTAGCCAGACTGCCTGCTCTGTGCCTGCAGTGAGAACGTGGCACCAAGCTCACACCAAGCTCAGGGTTTCTGCCATGTCTCATCAAAAGGCTGATGCAGTTTTCTCCAGGGCCTTTCTGTCACTTGTCCCTGATGCCAGGGTGGGGTTTTTTCAGGACAGGGGCTGACTTTATGCAACAAAAGACAAGAATGAGTTTTGCAGTGAAGATTCTCGAGCATCCCAGGCTGCAGGAGCTGTGTAAGGATTTTGGTGTTTGGGTTCCATGGAGAATGAAAGGACTGGGACAAGGTGATCCTTAAGGCCCCGAGCCTTCATTCTGTGATTTAGGTGAAGTTCTCTCTTCAAACTCCAGAACAGTAATGTTAATTATTTTCATCCACGCAGTCTGGCAAAGAGCAAAGAGGATTTCCAGGCAGTTTTGTGTCTCTGTGCAGCAGTGGCTGGCCAGGGGCTGCTCCCAGTTTGGGATTCATTTCTGTGGGGTCCCGTCCTGGCCATGGGGTTGGGGTCTGGGGAGGGGTTTGTGCTGAGCCTCAGCCCTTCCCAGCCCTCTTTGGCCTTGGGGCACTGCTGGCTTCCCTCACGTCTGGGAAAACGGGCTCAGATGCAGATTTGGGGTTTATTTGTGCTGGGAAATCGCACCCAAAAATTGCATTTTCCACCAGGCAGTAAATGTGTTTGGTCCCTTTTGGGGGACAGCATTCTGTGTGTAACAAGGGGGTTTCCTGCAGCTGGGGGGTGAAGTTCCCTGTTCTGGTCAGCTGTTTCCTTCAGGATGGATTCTCTTCTCAGGTATTTCCTCAGGATGGTTTCTCTGTCAGGTATTTCCTTCAGGATGGATTCTCTTCTCAGGTATTTCCTCAGGATGGTTTCTATTGTCAGGTATTTCCTCAGGATGGTTTCT
>NC_031777.1:30770865-30772578 GCF_001522545.3 Parus major | reverse complement strand
GGCAGCACAGCTGTGGGAGCTGGGGAACCAAAGCAGGTTGAACTGGAGGTGGGGTTAACTGGTTTTGGGGCAGTTTGGGGCCGAGGGGCTCCGTGGGCAGTGGGGACAGGAAGGAGCTGCCATCAACGCCACGTGCACAGGGAAATCCCGAGAAAATTCCTCTTGCCAGGCTTGGGAAATAAATGTCACGGAGTTAAAGGTGTCCTTGGCTCTCCAGCCACACAGTGAGGCTGTGAAATACCCATGTGGGGTCTGTGAGCTGAATAGGAATGTCCTGGAGCAGCTGAGGGCAGCAGGCTGCACTGCAAACACCAGAGTGACCAAAGTGCTGCAGGACAGCGCTTCCCTCTCCCATTGCAATTCAGGTCAGGACTGCAAAGCAGCAGCAACGGGGCTCAGACCAGCAGCTCAGGCTGGGAGGGCTGGAAAGGAGGAGAGCAACTGCCCAAAACTCTCACCAAAATGTGAAATACCAGTTTATAATTACTATATAGTATCATTATTATATGATATTGTATTATATGATATTGTATGATATGATATGATATTGTATGATATATGATATGATACATATTCTATTCTATTATATCATATTATATCATCTTATATCATATTATATCATATCATATTATATCATATCATATCAATAATATAATATAATATAATATAATATAATATAATATAATATAATATAATATAATATAATATAATATAATATAATATAATATAATATTAATAATATCATATAATATCATATCACATTAATAATATTATATAATATCATATATCATATATTAATAATATTATATCATATCATATATAGTATCATATTATTACATTCGAATTATAATAATTATATATAAGAAATAATAATTGTATTATGTTATTTCCATTATAATGCCATATTTATAATGGTTAGCAAATGGTTCTAATGGTCAGCAAAATTTTGGCTCAGTTTGTAGCCAAATTTACCAGATCTCAGTGGGGCGGTCAGTTAATTAATGAGGTTGTAAGTGATCTGCACTGAAAGATAATAAAATGGTGGAGCCATGGAAAGAAGGAAGAGGAAGTGCCCAGAAATCAGGTCCTGCAGGTGCTGTGTCGGTGAGGTTTGGAATATTCAGGTTAATGTTCAGCTGTGTGGGCACAGTGAGCGAGGGCTGGCAGGGGATGCTCACAGCAGTGCCTTGGTGCCAGTGAACCCCCAGAACAGGAGAAGCTGCCCAAAGCTTTCCAGTTATAAACAGCCACAAACTGGATTCCTTTCAGCTGGTTTTCTCCAGCCCAAGGTGCTCGGTGAGCTCTGCAGCCCGGTTATTGGGTTTCTCTGTGCCCTTTGCCATCTGCAGGAAGGGATGGCAGCTGCCCAGGGAGATGCCCTGGAAATGCAGTTTTGTTTCCAGGCAGCTCAGGGAGGATTCTCCTGGCTGTGCTGGGCTCCAGAGCCCTGAGCAGGTGGAGCAAGGCCCAGCTCTGTCCAGAACCTCGTCCCACCGAGCCAGCGAGGCCAAAGTCAGCCAAGCAGGGAATAAATGGGAGTTGTGTGGCCTTTTCTGCAGACAGGGCAGTGCCTGCCTCTCTGGGCACCTGTGCCAGGGCCTCGCCCCCTCCCAGGGAGAATTCCTGCCCCATGTCCTGTCCCTTTATAGGACTTTTGGATTTGGGTTCTTTTCCCTTTGAACTGAAGATTGATGAGAGGGAGGCGAGTTTTTT
>NC_031777.1:30765540-30767480 GCF_001522545.3 Parus major | reverse complement strand
TGGAGCTCTGCCAGCTCTTCCTGCCTGGGGGAAAGCCAGGGCACTTCCCCAGATCTCCAGAGCTCAGTGAATGAATTGTCCGTGGGTTTTGGCCAGGTTGCTCAGTGTTTGTGGGGTCAGGGGCTGCTCTTGGCTGGGGAGGAGCTGCTCTCCAGCTGGGATTTCAGTGACAGGGATTGTACATCCAGGAATTGCATCCCCTACACTCTCCTGGCTTTTTCACTCCTTCCCCAGAGGATTTCCCTGAGCTCCCCTGGTCCCCGTTCCCTTCCTCCTGCCTGGAGTTTGGGAGGGATCATTCCTTCGGTGCTGTTAAAGCTGTGGCACCGCCAGGATTTCGAGCAGGTCTCTGTCCCTGCTGCTGCCTCGTGCTTGGTGGAGACAAGAGGATTCCATTCTGGAAATGGCAAAGCCATCAGGCAGTTAAATATCATTTACTGTGAGAAACTCCAGGAGTAGCTCCATCCGACAGTTCCAGGCTTAACTCATTTCAAACAGTTTAAGCCTATATTCTATTCCCCAGACACGGAAAATAGAACTAATTTCAACTGATTTCAAATAGTTTAAGCATCTCTTTTAACCCCCAGGTGTGGCAAAGAGAGAAAACTAGACAGGTGTTATTTAAAATGCAATTGAAAATAAAGCTGAAATAATAACGACAATAATAGGGATGATGTTCAGTCTGTGTAAGGATTCTGTGCATAATAGCACAATAAATCTTCAATTTTAGAGAGATTGCTCTTATTTTCTGACAATATTATTGATGCTTTTTTGGAATAACACCTCTTGGTCTGACATAGACAAGTGCCAACAGAGAAGTGCACAGTGGGGCACAGGGGACACACAAGAAAATCACAATTATTGGGGACTCTGCTGTCCCTTCCCAGCTTTGGGCACAGGCAGGGGCCAGGAGTGGCTCCACCCCAGTGTTTCCCTTTGCTTCTCCTCTCCAAAATATGAAATGGTTTTCCTCCTTGGCTTGCAACAAGCCATTCTCAAATCTCCCTTACAGTCAATTAAATTCATTAATTAAAAGCAGATAAAGATCCGTGAGTAAAGGCTGAGCTAATATATGCCTAATATATTGTTGTATCATGCTTTGTCAAACATACCAGTAATTGCTCATTTAATTTATTCAGCATTACTGATTTAAATATCTTTCTGGACGTTTTGGAGTCAGTTGTCATTTCCTTAATGTCTGCTGGTTGCATATCAAAATGTCACTTTATTATTTCAATACATTATCTGTGACTTTGGTTTCCTTAAAACCCCTAATTGCTGTGACAGTGCTCACAGAATAACAGGCCTGATCTGAGAATTATTTCAGTCTTAATATGAAAAGGCATCTCCCCTTGCCTGGGGTTTATTTACACATCACCTTGGAACGACTGCAGCATCCTGGGGTCCCTTCTCTTCTCCCAGGGCTGCTGAGGGCAGGGCAGGATCAGGCAGGGGGGTCCTGCAGGTGAATTGTGCTGCCAGGTGTCCCCAGGCCCTCTGTGCCCTGGATGGGTGTGCCCTGGATGGGTGTGCAGGGCTGGGTGTGCAGGGCTGGGTGTGCAGGGCTGGGTGTGCCCTGGATGGGTGTGCAGGGCTGGGTGTGTCCTGGATGGGTGTGCAGGGCTGGGTGTGCCCTGGATGGGTGTGCAGAGCTGGGTGTGCAGGGCTGGGTGTGCAGGGCTGGGTGTGCAGGGCTGGGTGTGTCCTGGATGGGTGTGCAGGGCTGGGTGTGCAGGGCTGGGTGTGCAGGGCTGGGTGTGTGTTTGGGGTTGTGTGTTTGGGGTTGTGTGTTTGAAGGGTTGGGTGTTTGGGAGCTGTGTGTTTGGGAGCTGTGTTTGAAGGGTTGTGTGTTTGGGGTCTGTGTTTGGGGTGTGTGTTTGGGGTTGTGTGTTTGGGGTCTGTGTTTGAAGGGTTGGGTGTTTGGGGTTGTGTGTTTGGGG
>NC_031777.1:30762530-30765477 GCF_001522545.3 Parus major | reverse complement strand
CTGTATCTCAGACTCCAACAATGTCCCACCTAAACCCACTCTCAGTTTGAAAACCCACCCCTCCTTGTGTCTGCCAGCGTTTCCCCCTCTCTTAATGGCTGGAATGTCAACAAACACAAGTCTGTTACACTGGGATTTGCTGCACAAGCTGAGATTCCCAGAAAAAAAATTAAAATATTCTCAATGGACATCTCTGAGCTTTCTGAGGAGAAAAAGAACCGGATTTTTGGGCGGGTTTAATTGTTCTCCACGTGGTTGTCAGTGAAGAGGTCGCTGAGCCTCAGCAGTGAGGAGGAGAACTGAGCAGTTCTTTGCCATGGTTACCTCCAGAATGAAGGGACAATTATTCCCAGAGGAGCTGCAGATCCTGCTTGCTTTGCTGTCCTTCAAAGGTGCTTTTCCCACTCCTTTGTGCAAACAACCAAAAAGCCAATTAGGTGCATTTATCCAATTTGAGTGTTTGTAATTATTTTGCTGCTGGCCCCGGGCTGGGGGTGCCATGGAAAATCCCAGTGCTTCCAGTGCTCTGATCCTGCCTGTCCCATGAAGCCAGGGATCCCATAAATCCTGCACCCAGTCTTCATCCTCTCAGTGATCTGCACACGTTTGTTCCCTCCCAAAGCTCTGGGTGTGTCACAGGTGGGGGAAGCTTTGGGGTTTTTGGCAGGGGAATGCTCGGATGAGACACCTGGACACCAAGGGAAGCAGGGACAGCCCTGGCAGTGCTGGGGAATGGCTGCAGTCGATGCTCTGAGAGGGCTTTTCCATCCTGGAAATTCAGAATTCTGGGATTCTGTGCTTGTTCTTGGACTCTTCCTCAAATCATTCTGAGGTTTGGGGCCCCCAGCACCACTGCTGTGTTTGCAGGTCTCCCTTTCTGTGTCCAGGGGAATCCTGCTGTCTTCTCCTGGCAGAGCAGATTCCTGCTCCTCACCCCCCAGCTCAGGGCCAGCCTGGAGTTTCTCTCCCATTCCCATTGCAGTGCATTAAAACTGCAGAGCCAGCTCTGGGTGCTCCTGGCTGTGCTGAGAGAGCCTCAGAGGGTGCTGTGATCCCCCAAAGCTCTCCTGGGTGTGAAAAACGAGGTGCACATCATTTTTATAGAATTTAAAAGTTTAATAAAAAAACAATTAGGAGAGAAAAATAAAGTAAAGTACACAGATAGGGCTGGGTGTCTCTGCATTCAGCTAAGAGAGCACACCTTACTGACACAGGATTGTCCCTTAAAAACAGAACCCTACTACATATCCAGAAATTCTCACACATATCCAGAAATTCTCACACATATCCATCACTTCTCACACATATTCAGACATTCTTCTGTGGATCTTTGGGCTTCTTCTGTTCAGTTTTCTCTTGCCCCCTTCCCAATAGATCAATGCTCTTGGTGCCATCGAGATTTACATTCCCTGATCCCAGAAATGCAATAATAGTTAATAAATAATGCAATAAATTCCTCCCCCAGAGCTCTGGTCACCACTGTCTTCATCTGGATCACAGAGTTTACAAAAGAAAAAAAAAGGTCTCCAGCTCTTTTTCAGTCTTTGGGTTATACAGACAAAAGTAGTTTTTGTTTTAATGCTATGTCATAGCTTAACATACATGTATTATACCATTATTTCTAACAGAAATAAAGGAAACTATATTAATCCAACAAAATTTCCATTCTTATACACATAACATTCATTTTAATATTTGTGAAAAGCCACCAATATAAAATGTAACTCTAACACTGGGTGACTCTGCCACTGAACACAGAGCCTTCCTTTGGGGCAAAGGCTTCACAGAGTTTCCCCTTCTCTTGTCTTGCACCCACGTTCAGTAGAATGGGTTTGATCAGGGGCACTGCACAGAGGGAAATAAAAGGAGCTTTTTTTCTGAAAGATAAAAAAAATTAAATTCATTGTACAGGAGCAGGCTGGGGGCAGGATTTCAAAGGAGCTGCTCCCTTTGGTGACTCCTCCTCTTCCTCCTGTGCATGTTACAGTCAGCAACAGAGAAAAGAAAGATGAATTTGTCAAGCAAAGCTGGATTATTGGGTTCTGTGTTCTCTCAGGCAACAGGAACTCGATGGTTTAATGCTGTAACCAAGTGCTGTTCTCATCCTTTGGTTTTTCCCAAGTGCCCAGGCTGTTCCTGTTACAAAATGCTTTGAGACAGAACCATGAGACAGAACCATGTAAAATATTAGAATGGGTGGTGACTTCTGCTTGGCTTTTATCTTTTAGAAGTTTAGTTTTAATATTTAACAATATTTTAATATTTAATAGGAGTGGAGCTGTTGTTCCTGCTGGCTCTCTGGTGCTGTGCTGATGGCACTGGGGGAGTGCTGGTGGGCTGTGCTTGGCTCTCACTGCTGGGGCTGCTCCTGCCCCCCAGAGCCCCCTCCTCACATCCCCCGACAGCTCTGGGCTTCTGACAAAGGGGGAGAACAAAAACGGGGTGTTCTGTCCTGCCTCATCATCAAAGGTCAGGGGAAAACAGGCTCCAGTGTTCCTGGAAAAACCAGGGGGGTGTGGGGGGATATTTCCTGTCTGGAAAACCAGGGAATCCCAGACTGGTTTGTGTTGGGAGAGACCTCAAATCCCACCCAGAGCCCCCCCAGCCATGGCAGGGACAGCTCCCACTGTCCCAGGCTGCTCCAAACCCATCCAGCCTGGCCTTGGGCACTGCCAGGGATCCAGGGACAGCCCCAGCTGCTCTGGGAATTCTATCCCAGGGCCTGCCCACCCTGCCAGGGAACAATCCCTGCAATCCCAAGATCCCATCCAGCCCTGTCCTGGGGCACTGGGATCCATCCCCTGGCAGGAAGGATGAGGATTTGCTCTCCCCACTGTTTCCAGAGCTGCTCATGGAGCTCTGCCAGCTCTTCCTGCCTGGGGGAAAGCCAGGGCACTTCCCCAGATCTCCAGAGCTCAGTGAATGAATTGTCCGTGGGTTTTGGCCA
>NC_031777.1:30757656-30759935 GCF_001522545.3 Parus major | reverse complement strand
ATCCCAGGGCCTGCCCACCCTGCCAGGGAACAATCCCTGCAATCCCCAGATCCCATCCAGCCCTGCCCTGGGGCACTGGGAGCCATTCCCTGTGTCCTGTCCCTCCCTTGTAATGGTCTCAAATGCCAGATCTCCTCCCAGCCTCAGAAAACATCCACCAAAAACCCAGCCCACGACAAAAGAGTTCACCTAAAATGTTAAAACAATTATTTTTGCAGGAGAGAAAAGGAAAAAAGGATGAAATATTTGGTAAAATGTCAATTTCTAAAGGTCTTCAGACAAATCGATGGAGGTCAGTGCAGGAGCCAGTGGCCAGGAGGCTCAAGGGGAGCCTTAGGACAGGAGTCAATCTAAATTCCATATTCCCTGATGAGCTTTTCCTGGGAGGACTTGATTACAAACTGCAGAGGTTGTGTGTGTGTGTGTGTGATGCACAAACTGCATTTCCTGCTGCCCTGCACGGCTGTGGAGCGCTGATTTTATCCTGAAAACCTTCCTGCCTGGGCTGTCAGGAGCTCTGGGAGCTTTCAGGATGGCTGGTAGGAGTTGTTAGGCACAGCAAAATATTTCAACATTTGGGGCTAATTAACTGTTGAAGAAGAGGTTTGGTAACAGTGGTGGTGCTTTATTCATTCTCCATTTTTTAAGACACTTTCTCTCTTTCTGAGTCCCACACAAAAGCAGATAAAGCAGTTCCCAGTGGCTGTTCCAGGAACAGTTTGGATGGCTGTCAGTTTGGATGGAATGCCATATGTCTGCTCAGCTGTTCCTGTAATCCTCTCTAGCTCTCCTCAGGATTTACTGCTCCTGCCTTTGTTCTGGGCTGGCCACAGGAGCCCTGGGACAGGAGCAGTGCTGGTGTAGGAGGAGCTGCCCCAAGAACGTTTGCACAAGTGTTTATGGCAGAAAAAGGAGAATATTGGCATTAAAAGGAGTCTGGGTGGGGAGGGGGCACTGGAAATCAGCCCCAGCTCAGGTGACCCCCCCTGCATCGGTGCCAGAAGGGAACCTGCAGGGAAAATGGATATTTCCTGTGGTATGGTCGGGTTATGGACAAAGGCAGATCTTGCCCAAATGGAAACATTTTATAGGAGATCTTGGAGAAAAGTTCAGAAGGTGTGACAAGTGTCTAAAACCGGATTGTGCCATGGTTCCTGTGCTTGGACTCCGTTAACCTCAGCAATTTTCATCCTTTCTTTGACATTCTCAAGTCACTTTTAAGCTTTTGGTTGGCAGCTGTAGGGTTTTCAGAGGAGGAAACAGTGAAAACAGCGTCTGTGCCCTGCCTGTCCGTGCTGAGGGAAGCTGGACTGGCTCCAGGAGAGCAGAGGGTGGCAATGTGGGACCACACAAACACAGGAGCGACTTCAGGGTCCCTCTGGAGCCACCCCAGGGCTGTCCCAGGGGTCACAGATGTGCTGGGGATGGCAGGCTCTGCCTGCCCTGCCTTGTTTGACATCTCAGCGATTGCTGCGCTCCCCTGGGACCGTGATTTTTGTGGCTGGGAGGTGAAGTGCCCCAAGGTCACCCTCACCCTGAAGGGTTTGCTCACAGAGGATTTTATTTGAGTCCTTCACCAGCGCCTGTCTTAATCTGTTTCCTATTAAAGCCAAGTGCCCCCTCCACTGCCTCTTTTCCTTTGAAATTGGCAGTAAACCACCACTGGAAAAATAAGAACATTCAGACATCAGCCTGGAAGTGTGAACGCTTTGTTCTCTGGGCTGCAAACACAATATTTGTGTTATTTTTGTTCTAATTCTCACTTCACTCCTATTAAGGAACAATCTCAGCACATTCACTTCACGTTGCTGCCAATTTTCGTGGCATTTTAAAGGAACAACAAACAGGTGCAGACCTTGCAGGAGTCAGCAGAGCTGGCTCGTGGTTTAGATTGGTCTCGTGGAGCTGAACATATTTTTGGGAATTCTGCTGGTGCTCTCAGGGACTTGGAGAGCCATCCTTCCTCTCGGTGGGGATCCCTCCTGTGCAGAGCTGGGCTTCCACTGTGCTCAGCATCGCTGGGAGGGACGAGTGAGAGGTGATTTCCTGACATGGGGTTTGTGGTGAGCAGCCAAAGGCCACCCCCGACCCCTTTCTGGGACTCATTGTACCAGGAAAGGCTCATTTCAGCCCAGGTGGGCTCCTGTGCCCTCTGCTCCTTCTTCCCATTCTCAGTTTCTTCCTTCTGATCATTCTCACCCTCTTTTCCATGAGATTTTCCCATTGGGAAGCGAAGCTTCAGTCTGGGAGTGCTGCAGTCAGAAAGTGTTGGGGTCAGG
>NC_031777.1:30753456-30756620 GCF_001522545.3 Parus major | reverse complement strand
ATTCCTGCACACAGGGCCCAGCTGTGTTTCCCAGCCGAGGGAAGGTGTCCTCCTTGTGCAGGTGTTTGTGCTGCTGCAGCCCTGGGCAGCCCTGGGGAGCTCCCCTGACCTGCCCCAGGTGCTGCATCGCTGCTCCTCAGGGCTCTTTCTGCTGCTGGGAGCCCTGGGAGGGATCAGCCAGCGCTGCCCAGCCCTGGGAAGGTGCTGGGGGTCACTGGTTGTGTTTGTGCCGTGGGTGCAGGGTCTGCCCAGGACTGCTCACAAGGTGCTGCTTGGAGCAGTGAGGGATGAGCAGGGCTGGGATTTCTCTGACACAGCCCCATGAAGGAGTTGTTTCAGGGTGAAGCTGTTGGGGAGGAGTGAGCAGGGGGGCAGTGCTGTGAGCTCAGCCCTCGGTGTGCAGTTGGGAGATGATGAATGATGGGATGCAGAGCAGCAGCTCAGACCTTTGGCAGTGTTTATAATAAAAAGACAGTTCATGCTGTGTGGAAGCCTCTGGGACGAGCAGTGACAGCTCTGGAAGCAAACCAAGCACTCCCTGGGCAGGAGAGGAGGGGTGGATGGCTTTGGCTGGGGGCAGCCCCGGGGTCAGAGGAGGATGCTGAAGGGTCCTGGCAGCCCTGGGGGGACACGTGTGTGACACAGGCACAGGGAGTGGGGCTGGCCACGGGCAGCTGGGGACAGGGAGCACTGCAGCACATTTCATTCCCACCAAAACCCCTGCTGGGCTGTCCTGCCCTGCCCCAGAGCCCCGGCTCAGCTCTGGGTGAGCAGGACCAGCTCCAGGAGCCGCCTGCTGTTCCTGATTTTTATTTCCTCAGAAATACAGAAATTGCTGCCATAAATCACACAGGATTTCCACAGATGTTCTGGAGCTGTGTTTGGGCTAGGCCATCCCATCCTGATGTGATTTGCTGGAATCCCAGAACCCCTGAGGTTGGAGAAGTTGTCCCAGAGCCTGGAGCCCGAGCTGTCCCTGCTCCCCGGCTTGTCCCCAGCCCAGAGCCCCGAGAGCCACGTCCAGCCCTGCCCTGGCCACGTTCCTTGGGGAATGGAAGGTCCATCTGCAGCCCAGGGTTGGGATGGCACAGCCTGGGGATCTCTGACACTGCTCACAAGCACACGGTGCCTGTGCAACGCGTTCCCTGGATTACCATGGAGACACCCAAGTTTGGTATTTATGGTGAAATCACATGGAACAATTAAAGCTTTAATCCAAATATGAGAAATGGCATTTATTTTGCCAGGCTGGTTTTCAATACAATTGGCTAAATGGCTTTTCCTCAGTGTTTCCTGGGGTCAAATGCTGCATTAAGTGTTTCAATTTTTAAATTAATTCTTCTTGATTGAAAATATGCCCCTTTTTTGTGTGTTACACAAAAACAAGAAGAAGTGCGTGAGTCTGACTGGTGGGGAGCACATTTTGGGCTCATCAAAGCCATTCCTTCTGGAATTCGTGGCTCTGGCATTCTGCAGGACAAGTGTCCCTGTGTCCCAAAGCCTGGCACTGCAGCACTGCTGACCTTTGATGTGGGGAGCTCCTGGTGCTGGACAGACACCACTCAACAAGCTCATCTTTATGTCCCTCCCCTCAAAACAGGGCCAAATCCTCCCCTTTTGTCTCTGAAGTGCTTTTTGTGAGATGTGATGCCTAAAAAGCAGCGGTGATCCCTTCCCTTCCTTTTGGTGTTTGATGTGCTGACCCCTCTGGGGTGCCATTCCCACCTTGCTGGGGCAACCAGGGGCACCTGGCTCCTTCTGGGGGCAAACCCAGAGAAAGGAGAAGGGTGATGGAGAAATGAGCTCAGCACAGACGTGCTCAGGTCTCTGGAAAGGCAAAGCCTGGGTTTGATTGCACACAAATCGTGCCCTCAGCCTCCAGGGTGGGAGCACACAGCACTTGGTGGTGGAGAGAGGTGAGGACTGAAATGATGGGAATGTGACAGATCCTGGCCCAGGGGGGGTGTGGGACACTGCAAGGGCTTAGAGGCAGCTGGAAAACAGAGGGAGACGTTTTGTACATGAAATATCAGCTGAGGGCTGTTCTGTCCAGGAGAAAAGGATAAAACCGAGCCTGGGGCAGTGAGAGGACACCCAGGAGAAGGCAGAAGGGGAGAAACCCGGCAGGTCTGTGGGAGCTGGGGTTTCTGGGGGGCTGAGCAGAGCCCTGGGCTCTGGAAACACCGGGGTTCACCCCCAGCCAGGCACATTCTGTGATCCTCACACTCATTTCCACCAGGGAAGGCGCTCAGACCCGGCCCAGACTGGGACAATTATGCTAATGACAGACCTGAGAAGGTAATTTAAAACATAAATAATGTATTATTGACCATGAGATTTCCCTCAAGCTTCCATTTGATTCCTTCTCCATCGTTCTGCTGCCGAGGCACTTTGGCCTTGTGGAGGAATCATTTGTGTCCCTTTGGGATCCTGGGCTCTGGCAGGAATCAGCCGGTGCCACCTCCCCAGGACCTTCAGGCACAATTACAGGGAGATAAAGCTCTGGACAAACAGCTCTGCCCTCGCTGGGGATGTGCACGAGGCTCTACAGAGGACTGCAAGGAGCTGCCAGCCCCAGCTCCTGCCATGCCCAGGGAAGGGACCTGAGCAGGTCCTGGGAAACGCTCCCAGATCCCCATCCTGGGATCCCACATCCCTGTGATCCCCCATCTCTATGATCCCCCATCCCGTGATCCCACATCCCTGTGATCCCACATCCCTGGATCCCACATCCCTGTGATCCCACATCCCTGGATCCCACATCCCTGTGATCCCCCATCCCTGTGATCCCACATCCCTGTGATCCCTCATCCCTGGGATCCCACATTTCTGTGATCCCACATCCCTGTGATCCCACATCCCTGTGATCCCCCATCCCTGTGATCCCACATCTCTATGATCCCCCATCCCTGTGATCCCACATCCCTGGATCCCACATCCCTGTGATCCCCCATCCCTGGATCCCCCATCCTGTGATCCCACATCCCTGGATCCCCCATCCTGTGATCCCATATCCCTGTGATCCCATATCCCTGTGATCCCCCATCCCCATCCTGGGATCCCACATTTCTGTGATCCCACATCCCTGGGATCCCCCATCCCCATCCTGGGATCCCCCATCCCTGTGATCCCACATCCCTGTGATCCCACATCAATGTGATCCC
>NC_031777.1:30750097-30752362 GCF_001522545.3 Parus major | reverse complement strand
GGGATGTGCCCCAGGGCTGTGCCAGGGGAGCTGGGGCTGAGCCCTGGCCATGAGGACTGGGGAAATAAACAGAATTTACCAGGGAATGTGTGCTCAGCACCTGGAAACTGGGAATTATTCACTCCACACCACACAAATGTTTATTTTCCATGCAGGAATCCCATCTTTAATTACCTGGTCAGGTTTTGCTGAGTGTGAAGAAGTCTGGGCTGTTTTGTGCTGTCTCCTGTGAGTTTTCTGTGATGGGAAATGAATGTTCCCCCAGCATTTGCTGATCCCCGTGGGTTCCCTGCTGGAAAGGAGGATGACTGGGCACAGGCTGAGAAGGCTCTGGAGGAGCTCTGCTCTGCCAGGACAGGGAATTTCAGTGCAGAGTGGAGAGTTTGGCAGTGGAGTGGTGTGATCCCTGCTTTTCAGGTCTGTGTGTGCTGGGTGCCCACCTGGGCTCTGCACCAGCAGCTCCAGCGTGGATTCAGCAGGGAAATGCAGAAATCATCTCAGTTAGAGGGGATAAAGGGGTCTGGCTTGGCTCAGGACTGAGGAGCAGCCGGGATTGGCAGTGCAGCCTCCTGGATTTCAACACCAGCTGCACCCCTGCTGCATTGTTGGGGTTACTAGCATTGTATTTTGGTTTTTTGCTGATAATTGTAATTGTGCACAGACAATGGACTAATTACTTCAGCCCAGCCAGACAGAAACTGCTCAGGGCTGGCTTTCCCTTTCCAGCAGCCTGTGCAATTCCATCCCATTGAGTGTCTGATGGACCCCATCCCTCACCCCCTCACAAGCCAGGGCTAGAGGGGCTCAGTCCTGGCTCGGAGCACTTGGATTCCAGAGGCTCCTGAAGCAGAAAGAGCCTTTGTTATCCTCCTGGGCCAGAGGCTCTGGCTGGCCTCTCCCAGAGAGCCAGCTCAGCTCCTGATCACAGCATCACGCTGCCTTTGCTCAGCCCTGTCCCATTAAATCCTGCAGTGTCCTGAGCTGGAAGGGACCCACAGGGATCATTGATCCAACCCCTGGTCCTGCCCAGACCCCCAACATTCCCACCCTGAGCATCCCTGGCAATCCAAACCCTCCTGGAGCTGCTCTGGAGCCTCGGGGCTGGGACCATTCCCTGGGGACCTGGGCAGTGCCAGCACCTCTGGGGGAAGAGCCTTTCCTGATGTCCCCAAAGCCACAGGATGCTGAATATTCCAGCAGGAACTGGAAGCACAAAGCCTGTTTGGAAGCACAGGATCAATCCAAGCTGCTTTGCTCCTGCCGTGGAGCAGAGCTCACCTGGATCCTTTCAGGGACCCTCAGAGCCAGGGCTCAGGTTTGGGTGGCATGTCCCTTCATCTGAACATTCCAGCATTTATTGACTGCCTGAAACTTCTGCTCATCATCTGAGAAGACTTTTGCCAGTCTTCTGAAATGGTTTTCTAATTTCTCCCTCCCTAGCTGGTGAGTAATGGCATGCCCAGGTTAAATTGCAGGATAATTGCCCAAGGTGATGATAAGTGAGCCCAGATGGTGCAGGGAGGTCTGGCAGGGGATCAGCTGTCGGCCCCCCAGGCTGTGAAGCTCAGGGTGGGATCTGTGCATTTGAAATCAAAGCCTTGCAGTGCTAGAAATGTCATTCGAATCTCCTCTTTTCTGATATTTTCTTTAGGAAAGAATTCCATTCAAACAGAAATGTTCCAGAGAACAAGAATGAAATGTCATCTTTTATATCTCTTAAAGCCCTATATTGTGAGCTTGTAATACAGCCAGTACAAGCCTTCAGAGCCAGAAAGTTGCTGCACACCAGAATTTTGCCATGAACATTGTATATTGTCTTCCCTAAATGTCACCCTTTGTGCACTCGGGCCGGACTGTGGGTGGAAATATGAAAGGGCTGAATTAATATTTCATTTGATGTTCCTGGTAATTACAATCAGGATTAATTCCTTCAGTCTGAGAGCAGATTCTGGGCATTATGGGGATGGTAAATTATTGATTGTGAGTGGCAGAAGGAGCGTGGCTGAGGCTCTCTGCTGCAGGGGGGAGAGCAGAGGAGAGAGAGCTGCAGACCCAGCATGAGGAACTCCCAGAACCCCGGACTGGTTTGTGCTGGGAGAGACCTCAAACCCCACCCAGAGCCCCCCCAGCCATGGCAGGGACAGCTCCCACTGTCCCAGGCTGCTCCAAACCCATCCAGCCTGGCCTTGGGCACTGCCAGGGATCCAGGGACAGCCCCAGCTGCTCTGGGAATTCTATCCCAGGGCCTGCCCACCCTGCCAGGGA
>NC_031777.1:30746992-30748264 GCF_001522545.3 Parus major | reverse complement strand
AATATAAAATATATAATATTAACTGCTTAGAAAATCAGAGGTGCCATTGTGAGAACAAAAAATCTAATGAGAAACAAAACCTTTTGTTTATTTTGAATTAGAGAATACAGCTGCTGGGCTGGTGTTTGTGTTTTGATGCAGCCTTGCAGCATTTTCCTGCCATGGTTTTCCAGGGTGCAGAACTGGGACTGGGGCTGCTTGGAGGTGGTGGGAAGTGAAGGTTTGGGATACGTTTGTGGAAGCAGAAGGTTTGCCAGGAGCAGATTTGTGGATTCCACATCTCCATTTTTCAGCTCAGCACGTCGCAGGGTGAGCTCCTCCTGCTGGAATTTACAATTTCAGACAGAAGTACCCGAAGGTGTGTGAGTGAAAGGTGCTGATGTCCCCGGGCAGGGCTGTGGAGCTGCAGTTTGTCCTGCCCTGCCCTGTTTTGTCCTTTTCTGTTCTGCTCTCCTCTCCAGAGCACAGGCTCAGGAATCCAGCACTGATACTCGCTGGTGTTTTATCCCTCTAGAAATTCTGAATTCCAAGAAGAGTGCTTTTGAATTCAGCACCATTCTTTAAATGGCAAAACAGCCCAGGCTGTAGTTTTTCCCCCAGGTGAAAACACATCAGCACAATAACAGTGTGCAGTGTTTGGGGAGCTTGGGATCTCTCACTGCCATCAGGAAAGATTTCAAACTTCGCAAGATTCACTTCCTCTCATTTCTTTAATAAGAAATAGAAAGAGCATTTATTGTAACCCCATAAAAATCCCAGTGGGCAGCCCCAGGTTGTGTTTCCCACTGGGAGAGATGGGAAGCTGTCCCTGGCAGCGTGCAGCTGTGGCACAGATGTTCCTGTGGCCCAGGTTCTGCTCCCCCTTCTCCCACGGAACAACAAACAGGAGAGGGGAACAGCCCCGGCTGGGCCAGGGCAGGCTGCTGGGAAAATCCCCTCTTGGAAAGGGAGCCCAGGCAGGGGATCCCTGATCCTGCAGGATGGAAATGCCTGGGCATGGAAATCCCTGGGGATGGAAATGCCTGGGGATGGAAATTCCTGGGGATGGAAATGCCTGGGGATGGAAATGCCTGGGCATGGAAATCCCTGGGCATGGAAATCCCTGGGGATGGAAATGCCTGGGGATGGAAATCCCTGGGGATGGAAATGCCTGGGGATGGAAATCCCTGGGGATGGAAATGCCTGGGCATGGAAATCCCTGGGGATGGAAATCCCTGGGGATGGAAATGCCTGTGGATGTGACACTGTGGATGTGACACTGGGGATGTGACA
>NC_031777.1:30744225-30745148 GCF_001522545.3 Parus major | reverse complement strand
CCATTCCCAGCCATTCCCAGCCATTCCTGGCCATTCCCGACAATTCCCATCCATTCCCAGCCTCTCCCAGCCATTCCCGACCATTCCCAGCCATTCCCAGCTCCATTCCCAGCCATTCCCAGCTCCATTCCCAGCCATTCCCAGCTCCATTCCCGGCCATTCCCGGCCATTCCCGACCATTCCCGACCATTCCCGGCCGTTCCCGGCCGCTCCCAGCGCTGCACGGGCGGTGCTGCCTTTGCTCCGCTGATGGAAATGGCATTTCCAAGATAATTCCCAAGATAACGGCGGGAGGCGAGAGGTGCTGCGCTGTGCCGTGGGTTTCTCAATAGTCTCCTATCCATGGCTTTGTGTTTAATAGGCTTTGATGGACTTTTCTTCCATTAATTTGTCTAATTGCCTTTCAAATCCATTTATGCGTCTGGCTCCCACGGCATCCTGTGGTAATGAGTTCCACACTTTAATTATGCACTATGTGAAAAATTGCTTTATTTTCTTTGTTTTGCACCCACTCTCTAATTATTTCCTGACAACCCTTTGTTCTGTCGTTTTGAGAAACAACAAATAATTGCTGGCCACTTCACACTTGTGCTTGTCCTGCCTTTCCCTGCTGCTCCTGCTGCCTCTCCTCCCTGAGCTCGGTGTTCTGTGATCGGAACCTCTGCCTCTCCTTCCCTGCCGGGCAGGCCCTGGGATGGAATTCCTGGATCCCTGCAGTGTCCCGGGCTGGACATTGGGGACGTGGGAGTGTCCCTGCCATGGGACAGGGATGGAGGGATGGCATCTGATGTCCTTCCCGACCCAAACTCTGTGGGATTCTGGGATCTCTCCACCTTTCCCATCACATTTTCTGCACCTTCTTTAGGTCTTCTGACCCTTTTTGAGACAGGATGCAGAGACAGAGCTCTGGCTGCCAGTCCAGC
>NC_031777.1:30739878-30741588 GCF_001522545.3 Parus major | reverse complement strand
CTGCAGAGCAGGGCAGGAGCGTGGCAGGGGCAGAGGCAGCAGGATCTGCTCAGGGATCAGAGGCTCCAGGTCCCCAGGGTGGTTTGGGCCAGGCCAGGAGGTCAGAGCGCTGTTTCAGAGTGATGGAAAGGGGAATTTTCAGGCACTGGTGGTGCCAGGACAGGCTGAGCCTTGTGCCCACACAGCTCCTGGGGACCAGCACCATCACACCTTTCACAGAATGGGATTTTCTCCTCATCTGCCATTCTTCTGGGACCATGGAATTGCCATTTTCCCCTTTGATGAGTATTTTTACAACCAGGAAAGCTCTTCTGGGCATTTGAGAATGACTTCATTTAGCTTTGTTGTTGCAGAGGAGAAAACTGTTGCAGCCTCTTCCCTCCTGGATTTCAGACCAAGTCACAGTGAAAAGCTTTCCATGTGCATTCTGTAATTTTCTCTACTTCTCTCATTTATTTATATTTTCTCCAGGAAGGAACCTTTAATCTCAGTTCCAATCTCCTTTCCTCCCTGGGCTGTTGTCCTGCTCTGGTTTCACTCTGGTTATTGCTTCTCTTTAGAGAGCTTTTAAAATGGCTTTTAGCCTCCAGCAGCTGCACTTAAAAGCTGTTAGGGACTGAATTCCCATCCAGACACACCTGTAACCTGTGCTCTCATCCTTGTCTGTGTTCCTGCACAGAAAGAAAAAACAGGGAATAGCTGAAGAAAGCTTTACACAGAACAAAAAAATATTAATAATAAGGTGGAAGATTTAAAGTTCTTTGACTTTAGCCTGGAACAAAACAAAATTGAACAGACCCAGTGTGGGACAGTCCTGAGTGGGAGAGCTGGGCCCCTGAGCAGCCCCTGGATCTCTGCAGTGCCCAAGGCCAGGCTGGATGGGTTTGGAGCAGCCTGGGACAGTGGGAGCTGTCCCTGCCATGGCTGGGGGGTCTCTGGGTGGGTTTGAGGTCTCTCCCACCCAAAGCATCCCCTGGTGCCATGGAAAAGCAGTGAGGTTTGGGGGATTGGGCTGGCTGGGCTCCCTGCAGAGGGAAGGGGCAGAGCAGGCAGGGAGCCCTGGTGTTCCTGGAAGTTCTCCCTGGAGCTGGGAGCAGCCCCCGAGGGGACACAGGTGACACCCTGGGGACCAGTCTGGGGGTCTGTGCAGGGCCAGGGGTTGGGCCCTGTCATCCCTGTGGGTGCCTTTAGGATATTCCATGATTCTTCCTAATCCAACCAAGTTATTTGCATAACTACCTAATTTCTGTTTGCATTAGAATAAGGGAATAAATATGCATAAATAAAAGTTATGTTCAAATAAAATGAAGCCAGCAACGATTCCTTCCCAGCATTCCAAACCAATTAAAAAGTTAGGCACATGTATGGCTGCTTTTCCATACAAGAACTGTCTAAAATACCTTCAAAATCTGTTTAAATTCTGGCTTGTGTATTATATTAGTTCATTATAAAGCCTTTTAGTTAATTCACTTTATCCTTACAGGCTTAAATTTCTAATTAAATTTTATATCATACCCCACATTCATTAATACATTCCTTTAAATCATTTATAATTCATTGTCTTTATCACTTTTACAATTAAAAACGTTACTCTGGTTTGGGTCTCAGTAACAAGCAGCAGCTGCCTCTGCAAGCAAGACACAGAGGAGCCTCATCCCAACATTTCTTTTTGCTCCTTGTGTCCCAGTCCTGCTTCCAGGGGTGGCAGTG
>NC_031777.1:30736572-30737337 GCF_001522545.3 Parus major | reverse complement strand
GGATCCCGTTGGAGCAGGGCCCCGCTCCTCCCTGGGGCTGGAGCTGCTGGCAGAAGTGGGACACCCCTGGGACAGAAGTGTCCCTTGGCCTTTCCCGTCCCCTTGGCTCCGTGGGGCTGGGCTGGGCTCCTGTGCCAGCAGCTGGGGATTAAACCTGGACAATCTCCTTGTCCTGCTCCCAAAAGCTCCAGACCCCCCAGCTCCGGCTGCAGTGAGGGCACAGACCCGGGTGGGGCAGGGCCAGGGAGGGGGAGGCACTGGAACATCTTGGGGAGGGGAAACTGAGGCAGGGGAGTGTGTGATTCTCCAGCAGCCCTGGGACAGCACCTCAGCAAACAGAGCTGCTGTGAGGCAGTGCTTTTTATAACAGGGCTTTTTCTAAAAGTGCTTTTTCTAAAAGTCCTTTTTCTAAAAGTGCTTTTTGTAAGAGTCCTTTTTCTAAAAGTGCTTTATAAGAGATCTGCTTTGTCGTGCCTTTGATGGTCTCCAAACAAACGCTGGTGCCACGCTGGACACGCACAGCCCTGGGTCGCTGGGAGCCCGAGGAGATAATTGAATTCCAGCAGTGGCATCAATCTGATCCGTGCTCTGGATGAACATCCCAATTAGCATCTTCCCCAGCACGGGTAATTACACCAGGAATTACACACAAGATGCTGCTGTGTGCTTGCATCATACCCTGAGCCTGGGGGGCAGAGCTCTCCTGAGGCTGGAACCAGCAGCCTGGGGGCTCTGGAAAGGCTCTGGAAGGGCTCTGGAAAGGCT
>NC_031777.1:30728855-30736198 GCF_001522545.3 Parus major | reverse complement strand
GGCTCTGGAAATGCTCTGGAAGGCTCTGGAAGGGCTCTGGAAGGCTCTGGAAGGGCTCTGGCTCCCCCTCTGTGGCCAGCAGGTCCTGCAGAGCCCGGCTGGGAGGTCCCTGCAGGAGCAGCAGCGCCGGCTCCATCGGCAGCAGGAGCTCAGGGTGTGTTCACAGCCTGAGAGCGTTCCTGGGTCTCCTCTCTTGCCTCCCAAGCTTTGCTCTCTCCCACCACGAGCGCTTCCCGAGCTGCTTTCTTCCACAGATCCATCCAGGCAACGCTTTCACTGCTCTGCTTCAGCATCTGATGTCTTTAAACCCAGAAGCCCAGCCTGGGGTGGCTTGGGAGGGACCTCAGTTCCATCCAGGAACACCTTCCCTTGTCCCAGGCTGCTCCAGCCCCGGTGTCCAGCCTGGCCTTGGGCACTGCCAGGGATCCAGCCCCAGCTGCTCTGGGCAGCCTGTCTGTAATTACATTAATTATCATATTGCTGTTCCACAAGTGGAGCTGCAGGAGCCGTCCTGGGCGCAGCTGGGAGCTCCTCCCGGGGCTCCTGGCTGCAGGAGGATGCAGGTGCTGGCACCCACCTTCCTTTCCAGCCTGGAATGAGTCATTCCACAGCCTCGGGGCTGTGTTTTTATCTTTCATTTTCTCCCAGATTTTGTTTGGGTTTGTTGTTGGTTTTAACTGTCATCAACCCCTCAGTTGTATAACCCTTTTCCCAGGCTTTTTTGTTATTTTCTCCTTTGCTGCATTAAGATGCAATTATGTACTTCAGCTAATTGCCAGTTACTTAGTGTCAAAATGCATAATGTGTCTGAAATGTCCTCGCCTTCTCTGTCAGGATCCTGTGTAGAGCTGGGAACAAATAGGAGCTATTAGTCTTGTCAAGAATTTACCTGAAAAGATTTTTTTCTTGATCCATCACATTTTTGGGTGCAGTGTTGTGACTGTAGGCGTTTCAAACGTATCAACTTTCTATTTACAAATTATTAGTTCTTGAGGGAGTTTTTGTGCAGGACTTATTTACTCAGAATTAAAAATTCACATTTGGTTTGGCACAGACTTAGGGCTGATAAATCTGGAAACATTTTTACAGACTAATGTAAGTGGACAGCAGCAAGTGCCAGAAAGCATTAGGAAAATGGAAATCTGTTTCACAGCTGAATTTACCCTTTTAGAGACACTGAATGCATTTGAATATTTTATCTCAGATACGTGTGAGGTAGTTGGGAAAAGGTTTAAATTTTAAAAATGGCATAATTAATGGCAGAGCTAATAATGGCACACCTGGCTGAGGTGTGTTTGCTTCTAAAAAAGGAGCTTTTTCAGTTCACATTGGCAGACTGACGGGTTTTTATTTTAGAGCTCTTAAGTCACATCATTTTTGGCACATGAAAATTATTTTTAAAAGACAATTAGAAAGATCCAGAGTCAGTCTTGAGGTGAAGGAATACTGGAGGAGGGGGCCTGGGGCAGTGGGAGCCTCGCAAAGGCAGTGGGGCTCCACCAGGCAGGATTGGTTGTGTTTTGGACTCAGTTTCTCTGAAGAAGAAACAGTCCCCAAGAGAAAATCTGTTTCATTCTGTGGCTTTAGAAAAAATCACTGGAAATCTTCAGATTCTGGCATTCCCCAGTTTTTTGCACGTGAACTGCCATTCATGAAAAGTTTAATGAGCAGCCTACCTAAAAACATAAACCAAGTGAAAAGCAGGCGGGGAGCGATTGTGCCTCAAACCTCCCTCCATTCAGCTGTTCAATATTTGCTAATTTGGGTGATGTTTGGCATGGGAAACAACAATAAAATGTAGTTTTGCCTATAGCTCTGTGTTACAGCCGATGTGGAAAGGGAATATTGGAAAGGCAGCTGAGAGGAACCTTTTCCTCCTCTCAGGAGCTTCTGGGATTCCGTGGCCAGTGGAATGAAGGGCAGGCAGAAATAAATCACACACAGTGCTGAGTTCTTCCCTCTGCAGGACTTTGCAATCCCACAGAATCACAAACTGCCACCAAACGAGCCCAAGACAGGTTCTGTCAGGGCCAGGTGAGCTGTGAATTCAGTGGATTCAGGATCTAGTGAGAATAACCCCAAAGGAGGAAGCCCTGGAGTTCTGGGACAGGAGTTGGGAGAGGAGCTGGGACAGGAGTTGGGAGAGGAGCTGGGACAGGAGTTGGGACAGGATTTGGGAGAGGAGTTGGGACAGGATTTGGGACAGGAGCTGGGACAGGATTTGGGACAGGAGCTGGGACAGGAGTTGGGACAGGATTTGGGACAGGAGTTGGGAGAGGAGTTGGGACAGGAGTTGGGACAGGAGTTGGGACAGGAGTTGGGAGAGGAGCTGGGACAGGAGTTGGGACAGGAGCTGGGACAGGATTTGGGAGAGGATTTGGGACAGGATTTGGGACAGGAGTTGGGACAGGAGTTGGGACAGGAGTTGGGACAGGAATCTGCTCCATCCCGTGGCCATCCCTGCCACTCTCCTCTCCTCTATCCTAGCTCAGCACAGCCCTGGGCTGTGCAAGCACCTTCTGCTTTCCTGCTTTCCCCACCCCTCGGAGCTCTGCTCTCCTCCACAGCTGATTTTCTCTCCCCAAGCTCTTTTTCCTCCTGTCTGCTTGACTTTCTCATTAAACTCGTTTGGCTCCGGGCAGCCTGGCCGGTGTTTGGCTGCCGGGCCGCGTTTCGCTGGCAGCTTCATCTGCTCCGAGTACAAAAATATTGATATTTACAGAGCTTGTTGTTCAAATCGATGGTGCAGGAGCAGAGCAGAGCAGCTGCTGTGTGAGGAGCTGCTCCTGCCCTGGGAGGCCGGGAAAAGAGGGAGCCCAGCCCGGTTCTGGCCGCTCTGAGAGCTCGGTGCCACCTCTGCGCTGGCACAAAGACAGCCGGGAGTGGAACTGAGCCAGGGACAGGCTGGGAGCGCTGGCATTGCCCAGCCTGGAGAGGAGAAGGCTCCTGGGGGACCTTGGTGCAGCTTCCCAGTGCCTGAAGGGTCTCCAGGAGGGATGGAGAGGGACTCTGGAGCAGTGTCCCTGCCCTGGCTGGGCTCGGGGGATCACTCTGGACTCGGTGATTCCACGCTCTGTGCCCAGCGTTCCCTCGGGACACGGCAGTGCCTGGTCAGAGCTGCCACAAATGGGATCACTCAGTGCAGAGATGGAGATTTTCCCAGGGATTTGAACAGAAGGCTGGCAATTACAGGGGCAACACTTCATCCATTGCTTGTCCATGTGGGAATAGGTTAATTGCTGAGGAAATGTGCTTTTCCCCCCCATTCATGTCCTAGGGTTTAAAGAGATAGGGAGAGCCTGGCCTCTGAGCAAATCCTTAATAATTCCCAGTACCACAATATCTGTACGTGAAATTCAACCTTCATCATTGGCCAAATAAGTCCAGATTCTGCACCTGAGGCTGCCTTAGGGAAGCTTGAACTAAGACAGCTTTTTTCTTAATTTTTCTGAAACATCTTTTTCCAGGGATAGGAGCTTCCTGCTCGCCCAAGTTACCTCACAAAAATGAGATGAAAGCACTCCAGCCACACTTCCCAGGCTGCATTATGCAAATATGATTTGTACAGAACCATTCCCTCGGGAACCAAGCCTTTAAAGCCTCTAAAGCCACAGAAACTTCCTCAGCGTTTGGCTTTTCCAGCGCTGCCATCACCTGGTGGCCAGATCCTGCAGGAGCCTCTCTGATATTTCATTAATTCCCCTGATTAACCTCCACAAAATCAACTGTAAAACACTTGCTGCAAACTCAGAGCAGCTCCCAGCCCGCTGAACACCCAGCAGGATGTGCTGTCCTGTTCCCTCAGCTGGCATTTCTCACTGCCCACCACCTGGGATGGCAATTCTGGGTAAATTCTGCTCTCCCCAGGGCCACACTGCTTACACCAGGAGCTTTTGGGTTCTCCTGATCCAGGTCCATCAGGGAATGCCAGGGGGTCAGGGGGTGTGACCAGTGCAAAGCTTGATAGGAATTAAGATAAGGATTTTTAGTGTGGCACGGAGTTTGAATCTTAATTAGGAGTTCTGAATGTCCTTTAAGTGAAAGCAATGGTTAAGCACTCAAAAATACTGCAGAGGTTTGAAAATGGCTTCTCTGGTTTCTCTGTGTTTTCTCCTCTCTGTCCAGTCCTATCCTGTGACATTTGTCAGGATTTTTTGCAGAGGAAAGTTTGGGATGTGATGGTGCTCGCTGAGAATTCGGGGAATTGCAGTTTTAATTACTTGTCAAGGGCAGCCAGAATCTTAGAAATGTGTTTCTTTATGTTTTGTAGGTTGCAATCGAAATAAATAAATGGGGCTGAGAGCTCAAATGAGTGTCTGCACAGTGGGCAGCAGCACTTGAAATGCTTGGAGCATTAGGAGGCTGGAATATGTTCCAGCAGCATATTGAACAATGGGAATCTCATCTGGAGCCACGCAGCCAATTCTGCTTGCCTCCCCTCAGCTCTAATTAAGATTGACAAGGTTATCCAGAGCAGGAGAACAAATATTACAGGAACTTGAGATGTGTTGACACACGACTGAAGAACTACATGAAATTAAATTCCTGGACAGGAAATATGAGCACAATTAAGACAAGGCTACTTGAGAAACTGTGGGGAATATTTGTGTGGGAATTCTCGGACTTGGAGCTCTTGAGTTGATTTTGTGGCATTTTCACAGAATCCCGGAGTGATTTGTGTTGGGAGAGACCTCAAACCCCCCCATCCCAGCCCAGCCATGGCAGGGACAGCTCCCACTGTCCCAGGCTGCTCCAAACCCATCCAGCCTGGCCTTGGGCACTGCCAGGGATCCAGGGACAGCCCCAGCTGCTCTGGGAATTCTATCCCAGGGCCTGCCCACCCTGCCAGGGAACAATCCCTGCAATCCCAAGATCCCATCCAGCCCTGCCCTGGGGCACTGGGAGCCTTTCCCTGTGTCCTGTCCCTTCTGAACAGCCTCTTTCCATCTTTCCTGTAGCTCCTCCAGGTCCTGGAAGGCCACAGTTAGGTCACCCTGAAGCTTTTCCAGTTGTTAGAGGAGGGTCTTTGACACTTGTTCTTCCATAAAAGTAAAATATCAGGACTGGCCCAGGTGCCCAGAGCAGCTGGGGCTGTCCCTGGATCCCTGGCAGTGCCCAAGGCCAGGCTGGATGGGTTTGGAGCTCCTGGGACAGTGGGAGCTGTCCCTGCCATGGCTGGGGTGGGAATGGGGGAGATTTCAGATCCCTCGTAACCCAAACCATTCCAGGATTCTGTGACAGTTCCTTTCAGCAGGGTAAAATCCTTGTTCCTGTTCAGTACAAAAGCCAAGTCTTGGTTTGACCCGAGGCTGTGGGAGCAGGGGCAGTGATGTGGGAGCAGAGCTGTGCCTCAGGATTTGTGACATCCCGGAGCAGCCCTGCTTCATCCCCCTCCATGAGACCCCCAGAAACAGGACAGGACAGGACAGGACAGGACAGGACAGGACAGGACAGGACAGGACAGGACAGGACAGGGCTCTGAGGGCAGCTGAGAGCAGCAGGGAGCAGCTGGAACACGGCTCAGCTCCTGGGCACAGCTTTAGGCTGTGTGTGTGGCAGGCTGGATTGGCCATCCCGGCAATGGAGCTGCTTCCATGAAGTCACTCTTTGCAAATGTCACGGCGAGCTTCCACCTCGTAGTTTCAATTATTTCTGCTCAAAACACGGTGGGGTTTGTGTGGTTTGTGTGGTTTCTCTCTCCAGGCCTGGGCTCAGTTTCCCTCAGGAATTCCCTGCGGGTGCATTTTCCCCAGGAGCAGGGCCTGGCCTGGCCTGGCTGCGGCCCAGCCCTGCTGTCCTGCAGAACCAAATCTTCCCAATAATGTAAATAAACCCTGACAGAGAGCTGGGGCTGTCCTGTGGGATGAGGGCAGGGGGAGAGCAGGAGGAGCAATTAGCCAGCAGTCATTCCCATAATTACTGTAGGTAATTACTGTTGGATCCCAACGCAGGGCCTGCAGGTGCTCACCTGGAGGGGCAGCTCCGCTCTCACCTGCCTGGGGAAAATGCCCAGCCTTGGAAATGCTTCTAATGGTGCTCATTTAGGGATTGTTTATGAAAGACATTTCTGCTCCTCTTCTCTGGCCAACACCTATTTACTTGTCAAACCTGCATAATTAAACCTCATTACGGTCCCAGTGGATCCCTGCAGTGTCCAGGGCCAGTCGGAGCTGTCCCTGCCATGGAAATCAGAGCTTTAACATCCTTTTCAACCCAACCATTCCATGATTTAATCTGAAATAATCCAAAGTCTGCAGATATTTAATGGAAATATGAATTTCCACGTGTATTGTTGTGTGTTTTCCAGTGTGATTTCAGTGCATTGTTCCCACCTGTTAGCACCCTCAGCTTCTACCACACCTCACACAGAGATTATCAATAATCAATAATCGATACCGTTCAGAAAAGTCTGTTCTGATGGGAAGTTGTTGCATTTCAAAAGATGTGATTCTATCTTCCTCTTTCTTCTACAAGTAAAATGAGCAGACAACTTGTTTTGAACGTGAATAAGGAGACTGGGTGTGTTCTCTTCAGAGGGAAACCATGAAGGGAAAAGAGAATTCCCAGTGGTTGTTGCTATTAAAAAGCTGTTTTTGGGTGAAGTGCTCTGGGAACCAAGGGATGCTCCAGAGCTGCCCCTCGGTGCTGTCAGTGCCTGGGAGCAGGAAGGGCAATCAGCTGGGAAGGGATTCCAGGGCTTTCCCAGGAATTATAAAGCTAATTACACACAGACAGGCAGTGGTCAGTGAGGGGTTTTTGGGCAATCAGTGAGGGATTGTTCAGTGTTTGTTTGGGGGCTGAGTGGTTGTAGAGGTGCTCAATGTTTGTTTAGGTGCTCAATGACTGTTTAAGTACTCAATGATTGTTTAGGTGCTGAAGGATTTTTTAAGTGCTCAATATTTAAGTGTTCAGTCATTGTTTAGTTACTCAATGTTTAAGTGCTCAGTGTTTGTTTGGGTGTTCAATGACTGTTTAGGTGATCAATGATTGCTTAAGTGCTCAATGTTTGTTTGGGTGCTCAATGTTTGGGTGCTCTGAGTGGTTTGGGTGCTCAGTATTTTTTGGCTGGTCAGTATTTTTTGGCTGGTCAGTGTTTTTTGGCTGGTCAGTGATTTTTGGCTGGTCAGTATTTTTTGGCTGGTCAGTGTTTTTTGGGTGCTCAGTGTTTTTTGGCTGCTCAGTGTTTTTTGGGTGCTCAGTGTTTTTTGGGTGCTCAGTGTTTTTTGGCTGGTCAGTATTTTTTGGCTGCTCGGTGTTTTTTGGGTGCTCGGTGTTTTTTGGGTGCTCAGTGTTGGTTTGGGTGCTCTGTGTTTTTTGGCTGGTCAGTGTTGGTTTGGCTGGTC
>NC_031777.1:30728054-30728553 GCF_001522545.3 Parus major | reverse complement strand
TGTTCCCTTAGAAAGGCAGCTGCTGAAGGTTTCTTTGGGCAGTCGGTGGAATGTTGCTTGGGGAGGTTTTTCCTCCTTCCTCTGAGTGCCCTGAGCCCCCCAGAGCCCTGTGCTGAGAACTGTGTTTGTCTCACAGGACAATGGGGATGCTTCATGTCAGAGGAGACAGAAATTCCCCGTTTGGATCCCTTTTCCACCGAGCTGGGCCAGGTGGCTGCAGGTGGCTCTGGGCAGGGCAGTGCTGAGGTTTCTGCACTTCCAGCCCTGTTTGCTGGCTCTGGGCAGTGCTGGCACTGCCAGCCCCGCTGGGGCAGGGAGAGCTCAGCTGGGCTGTTCACCTCCTGTGGGCACTCCCTGGCAGGGCTGAAATCCTGCCCTTGCCAGGTGATTCCTGCCCTCCTGTCCCAAGGTACAGCTCCTTCCCGTGCTGCACCAGGTGGTGTGAGGAGCAGAGATGGCAGGGGAAGGACAGTGCCAGCCCCAGGACCTGTCCCCATCC
>NC_031777.1:30719650-30727675 GCF_001522545.3 Parus major | reverse complement strand
CCAAGGTACAGCTCCTTCCCGTGCTGCACCAGGTGGTGTGAGGAGCAGAGATGGCAGGGGAAGGACAGTGCCAGCCCCAGGACCTGTCCCCATCCGTCCCTGTGACCCTCCCCATCCAGCCCTGGGATCCTTCTCCATCCCTGGGACCCCTCCCCATCCATCCCTGGGATCCTTCCCCATCCATCCCTGGGATCCTACCCCATCCATCCCTGTGATCCTCCCCATCCATCCCTGGGATCCTTCCCCATCCATCCCCGGGACCCCTCCCCATCCATCCCTGGGATCCTTCCCCATCCATCCCTGGGATCCTTCTCCATCCATCCCTGGGATCCTTCCCCATCCATCCCTGGGATCCTTCCCCATCCATCCCTGGGATCCTTCATCCATCCATCCCCTGGGATCCTTCCCCATCCATCCCTGGGATCCTTCTCCATCCATCCCTGGGATCATTCATCCATCCCCGGGACCCCTCCCCATCCATCCCTGGGATCCTTCCCCATCCATCCCTGGGATCCTTCCCCATCCATCCCTGTGACCCTCCCCATCCATCCCCAGGACCCCTCCCCATCCATCCCCAGGACCCCTCCCCATCCATCCCCAGGACCCCTCCCCAGTGCTGCCCTGCCAGACTGGTCCAGAGGGGCTCCTTCCTGCCTGGATCCGCCCCCAGGAGCTGTTCAATCGTGTTATTAATAATGCATTAATCTGGAGCAAGCAGCTGGGAGGTTCATCCAAAAATCTGACTGTTGCTGGCAAACACGGCCCGAGCCATCTGTGCCAAGTCCCTGTATTTACATCATCCATCCACAACCAGTTCCTGCTCTTGTAAATCAAGAGATCATTGTGATTCTCCTGAAAGATTCATTGTTGTGAAAGACTGCAGCACAATTAAATTTGCCTTCTTTTATTATTTATCACTAATATTCCAACCAGTGGTATATCAACAAAGTAAATGTTCTGGGAGATAAGCCCAGATGAAATCATGGATCAACCCTGTTAGAAGGGAGACAAATCAAGGCATTCAGTCATGAGCTTGGGCACGCAATTCTATTTCGTGAGAGCCTTTGGTATTTTGAAATTTTGTTTTCATTCCTCTGGGGGTTGGAGATTGCTCCTGAAATATTCTGACAAAACTGGAATTGCAGGAATGGCCGTGTGTGCCAGCAGCTCTCTGTGACACGGATTGTTATCCAGTGACCTGCTGGGGGACACTTGTGGGGAACCTGCTGTGCCTGCCAGAGAGCAAAGATCTGCTGTGGGTCATCCCAGCTCTGGAGCAGAGCCTGAGCTCCTCAGGGGCCAGGAGCTGCTCCTGCCGTGCCTCCTGGATGGTTCCCAGTGCTGGGGAGAGGTTCCCCAGCTCCTCAGGGGCCAGGAGCTGCTCCTGCCGTGCCTCCTGGCTGGTTCCCAGTGCTGGGGAGAGGTTCCCCAGCTCCTCAGAGGCCAGGAGCTGCTCCTGCCGTGCCTCCTGGCTGGTTCCCAGTGCTGGGGAGAGGTTCCCCAGATCCTCAGAGGCCAGGAGCTGCTCCAGCCGTGCCTCCTGGATGGTTCCCAGTGCTGGGGAGAGGTTCCCCAGCTCCCAGTGCTGCAGGACAAGCTGCAGGACAGCAGCTGTGGCTGCACAGGGCTCCAGAATCTCTCCCCTGGGCTTCCCGTGCTGCAGCAGCGCATCCTTTGGGAGCGGGGATGAAGCAGAGCCAGGGTCCCCATGGCTGGAAGTGTTTGGGTGGCATCTGGACTCCTTTGGTTTGTTCTCAGCCAGCTTTGGAGCGTTTCTGCACGCAGAGCTGCTTGGGCAGACCTGTGGGGCTGGTTATTTATTTATAAACGTGCTGGCTCTGCTATAAAAAGCTTTGCAATAGCCCAATAATAAATGCATTCATCACCACATCTGCTGTAATCACTGCAGCTCCTGAGCTGCTATTTGGCTCTCATTAGCTGCAACTCCCATTCACCTATAATTTCAGAGAACACACAATTATGTGTTATCACTCCTTCAAGTGATTACTACACTGGATGTTTTTAAGATAATGGCATGGAACACGCCGTGATGAATTACACCTCTCCAGGTAGTTTTGCTGCTGCCATTAACTCTATTATTTTATTTAAACCAGCCTGGAGGAGCTGTGGGGCAGGGTTGGCATCACCTGTGCAGGGAAGGGTCCCAGGTCAAGGCTGATCTGGTAAAGGACGTGGCCCAGCACACAATTATCTCCCTCCTGTCTGTCCTCCCCTCTCACACTGGAGATACCATTATGAGGAGATTGCAAAACCCAACCTGTTTGCACTTGGACAGGTTTTTCTTTCATTAAGCTTTGATAGTGATGAAAGCCTTTTCAGGGAGAGCAGGAATACTGAGAAATCCCTGAAGCCTGGGAGAGAAGAGGTGAATGGAGCCCAGCTCTGCTGATCAGCTCTGCCTGCAGCTTCTCCTCCCTCTGTTCTCCCTGTGCTGAACTGCTGAGACCCCACCTCAAACCCTGCATCCAGCCCTGGGGCTCTCAGGACAAACCTGACCCCGAGGGGCTGGGCTGAGTCCAGGGAACAGGGCTGGGAAAGGGCTGGAGAATCCCTGAGGGAGCCGGGAAGGGGCTGGAGAATCCCTGAGGGAGCTGGGAAGGGGCTGGAGAATCCCTGAGGGAGCTGGGAAGGGGCTGGAGAATCCCTGAGGGAGCTGGGAAGGGGCTGGAGAATCCCTGAGGGAGCTGGGAAGGGGCTGGAGAATCCCTGAGGGAGCTGGGAAGGGGCTGGAGAATCCCTGAGGGAGCTGGGAAAGCTCAGCCTGGAGCAAAGGAGGCTCAGGGGAATTTCTGGCTCTGCACAAGTCCCTGGCAGGAGGGGACAGCCGGGGGGATTTGGGATCTGCTCCCAGGAACAGGGACAGGAGGAGAGGGAACGGCCCCAGGCTGGGCCAGGGGAGCTCAGGGTGGGCAGCAGCAGGAATTTCCCCATGGAAAGAGCTGCTGGCTGGGAAGGAAACCTGCCTTTCCTTTGGGAATTAAAAATAAGGACCAATGGAAGTGTTCCAAAGCTGACATGACGGCACTTAATGACAGTTCTGATCCAGCTGGATATTTCTGGATGTTGAAGCCCCTCAGTGACACGCTGGGATATTGGAAATTTGGGAAGTAACAGGAAATGTTTTCTCATTCTCCAGACATTTGCCTTGCTGTGGTCTCAGAGCTTATGGTGCTTTTTATTCCTTTAATTTGTGTTTCGGTTTTGTGTGGTAAAAGAAGAGTCAGAAAAAAGCTCTGACTTTGGTACTCCTATAAAATAAACACAATTGGCTCCCAAATTTTCCAAGACCCCTTTCCCTTAGGAAAAGTGTAAAACCATAAAGGCAAAGCCTTGTGATGAATTGTTTCCTTACTTTCCTGCATTGGTAATGTCTTTGTCATAATTTCTGGAAGTCAGTGTTTCTCTATCATAAATCTCCAGGAATTAATAAATATCAAATGCAGCAGCCAGGCTCTTTTTAATATTTCAAATAATGTGATGAATTTGGGAGTCACTCTCTGAAGCTGAAACCACGGCTCTCACCCCAACAGGGGTGTGAGATATTATTTCTGAGCCTTCAAAGAGAAAATAACATGGACTCCCATGAAGGAAGTGATTAATGACTAACAATTCTGAGCTTTACACCGCAGTGTTTTGTCCATTTCAGTATGAAAATACATTTGTGAAGGGGGGTGGGATATTTCTGTATAATTAAAAACAACACATGAATTTTGTGCAGTTGTGGCAGCAGCAGTTTCTCTGTCCACGCTCAGGACAGAGCAGTGTCCCTCTGCAGGACAAGGGACATTTCCATCTCACTGATAAACGCTTCCTGGGGAAGCAGAAGCTCTTTAGGATTGAGATGTTTAACCCCACTAAACCTTTCTGGTCACCAGCCTCCCTTCCTGGAGCAATTCCCGTGCCCTGCCACCCCCAGCACCTTCCTTGGCTCCAGCTGCTCCCTCCCAGGCCTGGAACAGCTGGAATTCCACAAGGAAAGGGGGATTGGGGCAGCAACAACAGCTCTGGGCTCTGGGGACAGCCAGGGATGGGCTGGGGACAGGCAGGGATGGGCTGGGGACAGCCAGGGATGGGCTCAGGGACAGCCAGGGATGGGCTCAGGGACAGCCAGGACTGGGCTCAGGGACAGGCAGCACTGTCCAGCTCCACTGCCCAGCCCAGCCAGAGAGGCATCAGCTCCCTGAGGCACCGATGGAACCAAACCAGTTCTGCAAATGAAATCCAGAGCCGGGGGGAACGAGCAGCAGGGCAAGGTCCTGTGCAGAATTGCAGGCTTTGAGCCACAGCAGATGAGAGAAAGCAAATTCTGAATGAAAAGCAAAAGGATCAATAACAAATGACTTTAAACCCAAGGGAGGCAGGGTTAGAGTGGAGATTAGGGACAAATCCCTCCTGGCAGGGTGGGCAGGCCCTGGGATAGAATTCCCAGAGCAGCTGGGGCTGTCCCTGGATCCCTGGCAGTGCCCAAGGCCAGGCTGGATGGGTTTGGAGCAGCCTGGGACAGTGGGAGCTGTCCCTGCNGCTCAGGGACAGCCAGGGATGGGCTCAGGGACAGCCAGGACTGGGCTCAGGGACAGGCAGCACTGTCCAGCTCCACTGCCCAGCCCAGCCAGAGAGGCATCAGCTCCCTGAGGCACCGATGGAACCAAACCAGTTCTGCAAATGAAATCCAGAGCCGGGGGGAACGAGCAGCAGGGCAAGGTCCTGTGCAGAATTGCAGGCTTTGAGCCACAGCAGATGAGAGAAAGCAAATTCTGAATGAAAAGCAAAAGGATCAATAACAAATGACTTTAAACCCAAGGGAGGCAGGGTTAGAGTGGAGATTAGGGACAAATCCCTCCTGGCAGGGTGGGCAGGCCCTGGGATAGAATTCCCAGAGCAGCTGGGGCTGTCCCTGGATCCCTGGCAGTGCCCAAGGCCAGGCTGGATGGGTTTGGAGCAGCCTGGGACAGTGGGAGCTGTCCCTGCCATGGCTGGGGGGGCTCTCAGTGGGATTTGAGGACCCTCAAATCCAGAATTCTGAGATTTATCCTGAGGTTTCTCACCTTTCTGCCCAAGCACTTCCAGCTGCAGCCCCAGGGAGGGGTCCTGGGCTCTCTGGGCACAGGGAAGGTCCCACATCCCTGGGATTGATGAGCAGGGGAGGCTGGGGTGCATTCCATGTCCTTCAGCTGGGATCCAAGCCCTGGGAGCCTCCTGGAGCACAGCCCCTCGGCAGTTTTAATTAAACAACTGAAGAACTGTTTTTTTACAAAGATTAATGGATCTCTGTTTTAATTATGGTGGAATAATAGACTAGAGAGCTGGGAAAGTAGGAGGCATTAAAAAAAAGAGGATTAAAAACTTGAGGGAAGCTGGGTGAGACTATATTTTCTGTACTTACAAATTACAGAAGATCATCCCCATTAATAATGATTGGAAAAATAATAAAGTGCCCTCAGCCATGTATGACAGTTAACATTAAAATCTATTTTTTATGCTTGTTGTGTGGGGAATTTCTGATTACAATCATCAGTTAAAAAAGAAATTGTGCTTTTTTCCAACTCCCAAATTTAAATATAGAAGAATTCTCTGCTGAGTTCAGCCATGGTTTCATCAATACTTTCCCAAGCCATGGGAAGGTAAAAGGAGCAAAAGTCACTTTTATTTAATGAGTGTTGTGCTTTCTTCAGTTGTGCTGCAGTGTTATTATTAATTGCTAAAAATAATTGGTTCTGTGCATAGATTTTAAAAATGCCATTGCAGGAAGAGCTGCTGTGATGTGCAGGGATTTTAATAAAAACAACCCAGGGAAAGAGAGGAAAGGGGAAGAGAGGAAGGGAAAAAGAGAGGGAAGGCCACTGATATTTGCAGTTTTTACTGTTGGTCGTCCTTTCAATGGATGATTTCCCAGAGACTGCTGTTGGAAGTGTTATAAATGAAATACAGACAAATTTATTAATAATAAATTGATGAAAAATTTGTGAAAAATTTGTCAAAAAAAGAGGAACAACCACGATCACAGTTAAGGTTAAAGTGTTGAGCCTGGGAATTGACACTGGGTGAACTCTGAATCAGTTCTTACCCTCCTGACTCCCCCAAGTCCACCAAAAATCTTCTGTAGGAATGGGTTTTTATCTGGTTTCTATAGCCTGGGGCTGCACAGTTCTTCCTCTCCAAGTCTGTTGTGTATTCTTATCTATTGTAAGTTTGTTAATTAGATTTCCAAGAAGGGAGGAAAGGGTTTGAGTGGCTTTACAGGAACTGAGTATTGAGATGCTCAGTCTGGAGATATTCTGTGTTTGGTTTGTGAAGGAAGTTCTGAGGGAGGAGGGAATTACTGGAACTGAGTATTGAGATGTGTGGGCTGGGAGAATCACATCAGCCTGAGATCAGATGTGAGGAATCACTCACTTCAGTCTGAGATCAGATGTGAGGAATCACTCACTTCAGTCTGAGATCAGATGTGAATAATGACATCAGTCTGATATCAGATGTGAATAATCAATCACATCAGTCTGATATCAGGTGTGAATAATCAATCACATCAGTCTGAGATCAGATGTGAATAATCAATCACTTCAGTCTGATATCAGATGTGAGGAATCAATCACATCAGTCTGAGATCAGATGTGAAGGATCAATCACATCAGCCTGAGATCAGATGTGAATAATGACATCAGTCTGATATCAGGTGTGAGGAATCACATCAGTCTGAGATCAGATGTGAATAATCAATCACTTCAGTCTGATATCAGATGTGAATAATCAATCACTTCAGTCTGATATCAGAAGTGAAGGATCAATCACTTCAGTCTGATCTCAGAAGTGAAGTTTCACACCAGTCTGATCTCAGAAGTGAAGTTTCACACCAGTCTGATCTCAGAAGTGAATCACTGTGTTGTTTGTACTCTGATCTCACCAGGGTGGGCTCTGATTTCCCTGGTGCCATTTGGTTTCTTTGCAGATTGTCCTTTTCCTCTCCAGCTGTCCCTGCTGCAACCCCTGCCTGCTCAATACATGTAACCAGTTTTTATTTACTTATGTACACATAGAAAGAAAACCCAATTACCCATTTATACACCACAGAAGGGTTTTCCTGGTTTTATTTTTGTTGAAGCTCGTGGGGCTGTGCTGGAGCTGCTGCCCTGGGGCAGGAGATGCCCAGGCTCACACAAACCATGGGTGGAAAGGCTGCTCTTCCTCAGGAAACTGGGAAGGTTTGGGGGAGAGGCCAAGCCCTCCTTTCAACAGTAAAATTCCTGTTTTTCCTCTGTTTAAAATCCAGTGCAGGCTCTGGTGGGCAGAGACTGGGGGAAGGTGAGCTCTGTCCTGCAGGAGAGCTGCAGGCAGTGACTGGGGCTCCAGCACTGGGAAGTGATTTGCAAACAGAAAGGGATTAAATTTGTTAGATTAGAAAACATTTCTGAGATGAATCATTTGATTGCTGCTTCCACGGGGTAAATATGCACTTCATCCATCACATCCCACGTGGGTGGTGGGAAAATACAGGATATTGGCTGCTGCTGGAGCTGGAAACTGCTCTGGGGAAGGTTCCAGACAGAGTGTGCAGCATCCCAGAGCAGCTCCCAGGGACAGGGGACAGGGGACAGCTGTGGGTGCTGTGGGTGCTGTGGGTGCTGTGGGTGCTGTGGGTGCTGCAGGAGCTGTGGGTGCTGTGGGTGCTGCAGGAACTGCAGGAGTTTCAGGAGCTGCAGGAGTTTCAGGAGCTGCAGGAGCTGTGGGTGCTGTGGGTGCTGGGGATGTCCCAGGACCACAAAGCCCAGCCCATCCCACCCCGTGGTCCCAGAGGTCTTTCCCAACCTCAGAGATGCTGGGAATTCTTTCTGAGGAATTCTGGCTTTTCCTGGCACGCCACACAGGGAGAGCAGGAGTTGGTGCAGTTGGGTTGAGGAGGAGGAGGAGGATGGGACAGTGCAATTAATGAAATGGTAAATGGGATCTTGGACAATAATCACTAATTAAAGTTCCAAAGGGATGTTTATTCACCGGTGGGCAGCAGGG
>NC_031777.1:30716292-30719060 GCF_001522545.3 Parus major | reverse complement strand
TTTTCCTCAGGTGAGTGTGAGCTCTGGCAGGATCCAGGGAAGTCAGGAATGTTTTCCTCAGGTGAGTGTGAGCTCTGGCAGGATCCAGGCCCTGCTCAGGGATGGGTTGGGGCAGAGCCCAGGTGCTGCCCTTGCTCTCCCTGGGTTCACTCTGTTCCCAGAACCACTCACTGCACTTCCTTCTATCAACAACAGAACAATTAGCTCTGGCTAAAGCATCTAATAATCATTAACCTGCCATTTGCTCACCTGACTTACATCTTGATCATTATAAATTGCTTCTAACTCTTGGCTAAGACCTTAACTCTTCAGAAATCCTGATTCAATGGAGTCCCAGAGTGGTTTGTGCTGGGAGGGACCATAAATCTCATCTCATCCCAGCCCAGGGAGCGGGGACAGCTCCCCCAGCCCCGGCTGCTCAGCCTGGCTGTGATGGACTGGATCCAGCTGCTGCAGAAATACACTGGGAAAGAAACACGTGGTAGAAAAACCTCCATGAATTGGAGCTTTCTCTGCCTCTCCCACCCTGCTGTTCATTAAAATCCAGTTCAAAACGTTCACAGGACTTTGAAAGAGGCTCCTTGCCTTCCCTGGATGGGACCAGACCCTACAGAACTCCTCCTGCAGGGATCCCAACCTCAAAGTGCCATTTCCCGGTGACATCCCATTCCTCTGCTCTGTAAATGGGGAATTTTTATCCCACAGCTTCTCTCAGAACCCTTTCAGATTTAAGGCTGAGATCATTAATTAAATGAATGGTTATTCTCAGGCTTTGTTTCTGAACAATTTCAGCCTGATGTTTCCAGTTTTCTTACTCCTGAATGGAATGTCATTTTCCACTTAAACAATGCTGCCAGATGCTGAAGCCACCAAATCACCATTTCCTCCCTCCACTTTCTATGGCTGTGCTATTTTAATGTTTCATCAAAGGGATGAGCTCTATTGCAGCCCCTTCTTCTCCTGGATTTCCTTCATGTAGAAAGCTCTTTATAAAATAAAAACGTCCCCTTAGTCTGTTGCACTTTGTATTATCCTCCTTATTACCTTCCTTCAGCTTTTAAAATTGTTTCAAAGCCTTGAATTCCAAGGTGGGCGCGGGGGTGAGTCTGAATTTGCCTAATTCATTCTCCACATTTCCTGAAGAGTGTTTAATTTATGGAAGGAGATGCAGATTTCCCAGTGCCACAGCATCTCTTCCCAGTGTCTCCTGGGTCTGCATTTTCCTGCTCACAGCCCTGGGTCCATCCAGGTTTTCCTCTGCCCGTTCTCCCATCGCTGCTCTGCCTTTCCCCACGTGCTGGGTGTGGGGAGCACAGAGGTGTTGAGCCAGGCTTAAACATCCTCCACCCCCTCACCCCTCGGGCAGGCCCAGGCTCCTCCAGCAGCTCCTGGAATAAAGCTGCTCCTGCCTCTTCCCCCTGTCCTGGGATCCCCTCACTGCCAGCCCCAGGGAGGAGCTCCCTTGTCCCTGCTGGACACCCTGGGCTGGGATGGGATGGACTGGGATCCATGGGATCCATGGGATCCATGGGATGGACTGGGATCCATGGGATGGGATCCATGGGATCCATGGGATGGGATGGACTGGGATCCATGGGATCCATAGGATCCATGGGATGGACTGGGATCCATGGGATGGGATGGACTGGGATGGGATGGGATCCATGGGATCCATGGGCTGGGATCCATGGGATGGGGATCCATGGGATGGGATCCATGGGATGGGATCCATGGGATCCATGGGATCCATGGACTGGGATCCATGGGATCCATGGTCTGGGATGGACTGGGATCCATGGGATGGGATCCATGGTCTGGGATGGACTGGGATCCATGGGATGGGATCCATGGGATGGGATCCATGGGATCCATGGGATCCATGGGATGCACTGGGATCCATGGGATGGGATGGGATCCATGAGATCCATGGCATGGGATCCATGGGATCCATGGGATGGACTGGGCTGGGCTGTCAGGTCCTTTCCCACCCAAACCACTGGGGCACTCTGGGAATGGGGAATATGAAGTTCTGTGAACCCTCTGAGGAGAAGCTGGTTTGGACTCTCTGTGTCTGGATGGTTTTCCTGGGAAGAGTCTCCTGGCTCCTGAAGTCAGCAGCAGAAAGCGGCTGTGCCTCAGGAACAGGGCAGGAGTTTTCCATGGAGCACAGGTTGCTGCTGACCCTCAGGGCTGAGGCTGCAGGAGAAAGGGCTGGGGCAGGAACACCTGAGGTTTTCCTGCTGCTGCTCCCCCAGGCTCTCCCAGCAGCAGCAGGCACAGGCACACACATCTGTTTGGAAGCTGGGCTCTGGGGCGTGGGTGATCCCGAGTTAACAAATGGTTCCCAGGCTGAGGTCAACGCTGTAAATCACAGCTGTGTCCAGCCCAAACCCAGCAGCAGCCAGAGGCACTGAGCAGCTCCTCCACCCTGTGCTCACAGCTTCCCTTTCCGCAGGTGTTACCTGGAAGATGGAGCCTCCAAAGGGGCCTGGCTGAACCGCTCCAGCATCATCTTCGCGGGCAGTGACAAGTGGTCCGTGGATCCCCGCGTGTCCATCGCCACGGCCAACAGGAGGGAGTACAGCCTGCAGATCCAGGACGTGGATGTGACGGATGATGGGCCCTACACCTGCTCTGTGCAGACCCAGCACACACCCAGGACCATGCAGGTGCACCTGACTGTGCAAGGTGAGCCTTCCTCCCTTCCCTTCCCTTCCCTTCCCTTCCCTTCCCTTCCCTTCCCTTCCCTTCCCTTCCCTTCCCTTCCC
>NC_031777.1:30711910-30715757 GCF_001522545.3 Parus major | reverse complement strand
CCCCTCCCCCATAGATTTAATATTTATTGTATTGTTCCAGGGTGAACAATTCTTGGTTTTGATTGTCTTCCTAATAATTAATGCCCTCATGCAAGGGCTAAAAAAACAAGTTGGAAATTAATTGCATGTGTAAAATATATCAACAGGAGCTTAAAATTAATTAGGCTAACTACAAGCATATAGAGAAATAATAACTCAATAGTTAAAAATATGCATAATTATTAAGCAATTGCATTTGTATCTTCAGAAATGCAAAGTATAACCTAAGGCTTTAACTTATTAGTCTTTGGTGCAATCATCATTAACATTTTCTTTTGCATTTTTATGAGTAATAAAGCAATGAATATAAAAGAAGAATTGAACTGGCAATCCCTATTAATCCGTGTGGCACTTGGAAATCCCCTGGAAATAACGGGGTGAGCCACCCCCCTGACCAGTTCCCCTTAGCTGTGGCACCTCTGGAATCCTGCAGGAATTCTGGGCTGGAGCCCTGACTCTGAGTCTCTGTTTTATCAAATGTCAGCCAGGTGTTTTTGTCACCTTTGTGAGAGGCCTCAGGACCCGTCAGCGCTCGGCTTGGGGGTGAGCAGGGACAGGGACAGGGACAGGGACAGGGACAGGGACAGGGACAGGGACAGGAGGAGAGGGAACGGCCCCAGGCTGGGCCAGGGGAGCTCAGGGGGGGCAGCAGCAGGAATTTCCCCATGGAAAGGGGGGTCAGACCCTGGAACTGCCCAGGGAGGGTTGGATCCCCATCCCTGGAGGTGGCACTGGGTGCTCTGGGCTGGGGACAGGTGGGGATGGGGCAGGTGTGGGAGGGCTGCTCCAGCTCTGCCTTCCCACAGGGACTCCCTTGAATCCATCTGTATTCCCAGGGGGACCAGGAGCTCACACCCAGGGCTGCTCTGCCTGCCCTGAGCTCTGCTGTGAGGGACTGAACATCCACTCCTGCTCCAGAGGGTTCCTGGGATGGCACAAGGAGTTGTCCTGGTACCAGGCAGGGACAGCTCCCACTGTCCCAGGCTGCTCCAAACCCATCCAGCCTGGCCTTGGGCACTGCCAGGGATCCAGGGACAGCCCCAGCTGCTCTGGGAATTCCATCCCAGGGCCTGCCCACCCTGCCAGGGAACAATCCCTGCAATCCCCAGATCCCATCCAGCCCTGCCCTGGGGCACTGGGAGCCTTTCCCTGTGTCCTGTCCCTCCCTTGTCCCAGCTCCCATCCTGCTGTGGATGGGCTGAGCAGGGAGGGAGGCCGAGGTTTGGGACAGTGGTTCCCATGGGATACCCTGGGACAGGGTGACAGGGACACGGGGAGCCAGGAGAGGCTTTGGGGTGATGGGATTCTGACCATGGCAGTGGGAGGCAGGCCTGAGCCTGTGGTGTCCCCAAGGACAGGGCTGTGTCTCCATGTCCCCATGCCCCTGTGTCTGTGTGTCCCTGTGTCCCTGTGTCTCCATGTCCCCATGTCCCTGTGTCCCCATGTCCCTGTGTCCCTGTGTCTCCATGTCCCCATGTCCCTGTGTCCCCATGTCCCTGTGTCTGTGTGTCCCCATGTCCCTGTGTCCCCATGTCCCCATGTCCCCATGTCCCCATGTCCCCATGTCCCCNGGCAGGGACAGCTCCCACTGTCCCAGGCTGCTCCAAACCCATCCAGCCTGGCCTTGGGCACTGCCAGGGATCCAGGGACAGCCCCAGCTGCTCTGGGAATTCCATCCCAGGGCCTGCCCACCCTGCCAGGGAACAATCCCTGCAATCCCCAGATCCCATCCAGCCCTGCCCTGGGGCACTGGGAGCCTTTCCCTGTGTCCTGTCCCTCCCTTGTCCCAGCTCCCATCCTGCTGTGGATGGGCTGAGCAGGGAGGGAGGCCGAGGTTTGGGACAGTGGTTCCCATGGGATACCCTGGGACAGGGTGACAGGGACACGGGGAGCCAGGAGAGGCTTTGGGGTGATGGGATTCTGACCATGGCAGTGGGAGGCAGGCCTGAGCCTGTGGTGTCCCCAAGGACAGGGCTGTGTCTCCATGTCCCCATGCCCCTGTGTCTGTGTGTCCCTGTGTCCCTGTGTCTCCATGTCCCCATGTCCCTGTGTCCCCATGTCCCTGTGTCCCTGTGTCTCCATGTCCCCATGTCCCTGTGTCCCCATGTCCCTGTGTCTGTGTGTCCCCATGTCCCTGTGTCCCCATGTCCCCATGTCCCCATGTCCCCATGTCCCCATGTCCCCATGTCCCTGTGTCCCCATGTCCCCATGTCCCCATGTCCCCATGTCCCCATGTCCCCGTGTCCCTGTGTCCCCATGTCCCCATGTCCCCATGTCCCTGTGTCCCTCGGTGTGGAGATGCTGAGCCCCAGCACCCTCTGGCACCCTGGATCAGGGGTTTTGGGGCTGGGTTTGGGTGCTGAGGGTGCACAGCTGGCACAGGTCCCCAGATCCCAGCCCTGGACCTCCCCTGTCCCCAGGTCCCCCCGGTGTCCCTTCCGTGTCCCCTTGTCCTTCCCCAGCCCACAGCAGCCCAGCTCCTGCTTCCATCGCTCCCAAACACCCTGAGCAGGGACACAGAACCTCACTGCCATCAGCCACTTGACATCTCATCTCTGTTTGCATCCATCCAGGCTGGGCAGGCGTGGGACAGCCCCTGCTGTGGCTCCCAGCCCTCTCCTGTGCAGCTCCACCTCATCCCTGTGGGAATCTGTGTGAATAATTCAGTTTTCCATGGAAATGCCTTTTACAGATTCAGTCAGGAACCACAACCTCAGGTTTTTATTTAAACATGTATAATGTTCCCAAAGTAATACTCTAGGCCCTTTTTCTGTTTAATAAACCCCCTTAATGTCCCCTAAATATTAATGTATTGATTTAGTCTTTGCAATGTTTGCAAAGTCTAATTTGTTTCCTCAGCCAGGCCAAGAGGGACTTGCATTTGAAGCTAACGAGATAAATCTTCCCCAAATTTATTTAAAGTGGGACAAAATAAATATGCAAAAGACTTTCAAATCATCTAACAACCACTTCCCAGCTAAAACTGACAATCCATTACTCTTTTAAATTGCCAGCACTCGAGGAGGGTGTCAGTTTTCTTTATAAAATTAACTTGCTGGTGCCAGCCGCCCTTGCCATGCTGTCCCTGCTCAGCAGAGGGAGAAAAATGGGAAAACAGTTCTGGAGAGGGAGGTTTGCCCTGGCACAGAGACCCCCTGGCTCCAGTGCTGCCATCAGTGTCTGACCCCAGAGCTGTCACCAGGATCTGTGGCTTTTATCCATTCATTCAATTCCTGCTGCCCTCATCCCTCCCAGAGCTGTGGGGATCTCTCTCTGAAATGGCTTTGAGTGCTTCTTCCCTGGGCTCAAGGTGCTGGAAATGTTGGTGTTGGGAGGGGATCTCATTTACAGGGATGGAAATCAGGGAGATTTTCTCTGGAGTGGAGCAGGGCTGCTCTCATCTGAAACTCATCATTCTGCCACCTTGGAGGTGCTTTAGTCACATTTCCATTTTAAACCTGAAATTTCCATCTTGTGGGATCTGCAGGCAGAGGACAATCAGCACAAAATGATCATTTCCTGAGGAGTGCTGCTTCTGTTCCCCTGAGTTAATGCCCTGGGATGGTTGGTGACCCCTCAGACTCGCTGGAGGTGCCTGAAGCAGAGTCCAAAGGGTCTTTCAGGAACTTCTTGTGTTATGTGGCAGTGCCAGGCGCAGAAAGAGGAGAAAACATGGGATAAAGCTAAAAAACCAAACCATCCCCCCAGAGAAAATGCTTGGGTTAAACAAAATAAGGATCCACCTCCCTCAGTGAAACAAATCCAGCCAGCTGGGGAGGTCCTGGGAGCCCCAGGCTGCCAGAAGGAC
>NC_031777.1:30708910-30711357 GCF_001522545.3 Parus major | reverse complement strand
TGAGGGAAGGACCGAGGGCAGCCGCTCCCCTTCAGCCTGACACAGCTCATGGCTTGTGGCACACTAAACATCCTCCTGGAGACACCACCATCGGATAAAAACCTCTCCTCAGGTCCAGTCAACGCTGGAAGAGCGAGACATCCTCATTTCCTCGTGTTCTGCACACACTGCTGTGCTCTGCACACTCCTCCTTCACTGCCAGCCCCCCCAGCTCCATCCCCAGTTTGTAGCCTAGCAAGGGGTACAGGGAGGATGATGACAATATCTGATATTTGCAAGCAGCCAAATCCACCAGTTGGAAAGAGCAGAAGCAAATGCCTGTCTTTAAAAAGAATGGATGGAGCTAATTTAGGAAAATTTCTGGAGACGACTGAGAAAACAAGCGGGAAGGGAAGTGGCAGATTCATCCTGTGGGACTGAATTGAGAGGAATTTGAAAGGCAGCTTTAAAGGGTTGGGATTGAATGTTTCCTGCCAGGAAAATCTCCATTTGAAGGAGTGGATCTCTGATTGCACAGCTTCCCTAAAGGTGTGAGGAAAACTTGCAGTTGTCCACCCAAAGGTTCCAGGGCAGCAAAGGGCTGGCAGGGCTCGGGGACAGGAGGGGACAGCTCTGGGGACAGGCTCTGCTCCAGGGACAAGGCCAAACGGAGCTTTGGGCTGGAGATCAGCAGGAGCTTTCCCTGGAAAAGCTGTCCAGCCCTGGAGAGGTTTCCAAGGCCTGTGAGGCTTTGTGGACTCCTGGGGGAGTGATTGGACTCCAGGCTCTGGGAGGGCTTTTCCACCCCCAGGGCTCTGTGATTCCCTGGTTCCCTCTCTCTGTTTCCTCCAAAGCCAGAGACTTTCCATGTGGGCCCTGGGAGCAGGTCTGGCAGGGAGGAATCTCCTTCCAAAGCAGAGACTCAAACAGCCAGGCTCCATCTCCTGCACCTCAGGACAATAAAACAGAACAAGATCTTTAGCTCCAGACGAGGAAACGACAGCAAAATCAAACCACAGAGCATTGATTCGTAATACAATCCCATAATATGGCTCCAGCTCCTATTCTACCCACTTATCACAGGTCTTTTATCCCAGCTACTCAGATAAAAGCTGGGAATTTGAGCAGGCAGCACAGCAGCCCCATGGGTGAATTTGGAATTCGAGGAGATGCAGGCACAGAACCTCCTCTCTCACTGCACATTTTGGCATTTTTATTTTTATTTTTTTATCCCCCCCACCTGATGTTTTGAACATTTCCCCCTTCAGGTTAATATGTTGGTTTATAAGGAAAGGATTAAACAAAAATCTCAGGAGAGAGACGTGAATTGGAATGTGAGTGTGCAGATTTGAATGGATAAAGAGGCACTTCAGGAGCTGGATAAAACCAGAGCTTTCCTAAGCCTCTGATTCCAAACCTGCCTCAAGGCCAGTGGGGCTGGAGACGTTACAGGGAGCAGAATAAACAGCTAAAAATTGCTTACTTAGAAAAAGCTTTGTAATACCAAAGGCTCAAGTAGAGAATTGTAAGAGAGTTATTCTGTTGACCCCCGTGGATTACTTGTTTTGTTGTCTCTAGGATTCAGAAATGTTCTTATTTTATTTAGACTGCAATTTTAATCATCTCCACTTTGCATTTAAAATATGATATTATTTCCCCTTCTATCATCTGTAAGAGAAAAAGGGGAAATTTCCTTAATAGTTGGCAGATTAGCTTTGTTATGTAAAACAGATGCTGGCAAAAGGAATTGTAATTAACACAAGTTCCATTACACAGTGAAAGGGTTGGTTTGGAGAAAAAGTCCTCGAAACCCTTCAAAGCAGAGCCTTTGTTTTGTGCTGCCACTGAATTGGATGGAGTCAGCACGCCCAAATATTTTGGCCATAAATATTCCCAAATCCCTGGATGTGATAAAAGCAATCTCTGAGTGGAACTTTCCTCGGCCCAGCTTTGGGGTTTGAAAGCTATGGCCAATTATTTCCTTCATAACTCTGCTCAGCACAGACACCCAGAGCCCTTTAGGAACAAGAAATCATTCCTTGTTAAATCTGCCATTGATTTCTGGAAACAAGCTGCTCCTGCTCACCCACAGGATGGGAAACGACCTCCAGGACACGTCCTGGCATCCGTGAGATCTTGTGGAGACCTTTATTTCTGTGCTGTGGGGCTCTCACTGCCCCATGGAGGTGTTTTTATTGCCTTTGTTAATTGGGGGGTTTATTGGGGATAACGTGACTGTGACAGCACTTCCCTGGCACGGTGGGCAGGCCCTGGGATGGAATTCCCAGAGGGAATTCTGGATCTGTCACCCCCCTGCCACCTGTCCCTGGGGCTGATCTGTCACCCCACTGTCACCTTCTGTCACCCCCCTGCCACCTGTCCCTGGGGCTGATCTGTCACCCCACTGTCACCTTCTGTCACCCCACTGTCCCTGGGGCTGATCTGTCACCCCACTGTCACCTTCTGTC
>NC_031777.1:30706977-30708672 GCF_001522545.3 Parus major | reverse complement strand
CTGTCCCTGGGGCTGATCTGTCACCCCACTGTCACCTTCTGTCACCCCACTGTCCCTGGGGCTGATCTGTCACCCCACTGTCACCAGGGCTGGATCTGTCACCCCCCTGTCACCTGTCTCTGGGGCTGATCTGTCACCCCAACAGGAGCTGGAGTTGGATCAGTCACCCCCTGTCCCTGGGGCTGGATCTGTCACCCCAACAGGAGCTGGAGCTGGATCTGTCACCTCCTGACACTGATCTGTCACCCCAACAGGAGCTGGGGCTGGATCAGTCACCCCACTGTCACCAGGGCAGGATCTGTGACCCCAACAGGAGCTGGGGCTGGAGCCATCGCTGCCATTCCAGAGCTGGAGCTGTGGGAATGTGTTCTCCCAGCCTTTGTTAGTGCAGGGATGGAGCTGCTGCTCGTTCTCCTGCACTAAAACCCCGCTAAAATCCCATTTTGGGGACAATGTCCTGCTCAAAGTGTCACTTTCCCCATCAGCAGCTGAGGCTGGGCTGGGCCCCTGCTGGGAGGAAGAGAAAATCCCCAAATCCTGCTGGTTTTCCTGCAGAATGATCTGGAAGCTGCTGGGTGCTGTGGAATTCTCTGGAATTCTCCCTGTGCTGCCTCTGCTCAGGTGCAGACCTGCTGGGCAGGCCACCTCTGACAGGAATTCAGAATATGAATATTAATGGTGCCATTAATCCCCATTAACACCAGCAGTTCCCATGTCACTGCAATGCCAGGAAGATTAAATCACACCACTCCCAACACATTCTGTGGGATGGGGGCAGCTCTGCAGCGGCTCAGGAGGAGGAATTAATAATGTGGAAAGCAATTCCAGGTTTCAGTGTTAGATAATCATTACTAATTTCTAGGCTCTGTGGTGAGAACAAAAATAAATACTGAATAAATTCCTATCCAGTGACTTAATCCAGGGAACAAGCTTTGCTCCCCTGGAGTGAGTGGAGGTGCTGGGGAGCTGCTCAGGATATATTTGTGTTCTGTACAGCCAGAGATCCATCATCTCACCACCATCACCTGCCAACAGCAGCTGAATAATTTAATTTTACCGTTCATTTTAGTGCTGAGCCCTGCCAAGCCCAGCCTGACAGAGAAGGGATCCCATCCCAGGAGGGGCAGCCACATCTCGGTGCTGGGGTGATGCAAACACAACCGGTCCTGCCTCTCTTTCCAACAACCAGAGACAGCCAGAGCAAAGTGCTGCAAGCTGGGAGCTCAGCTTGTGCAAATTGTACCAGGGAAATGCTGTAGGGACAGCCTGGGGGGACTGTGGCCATCCCAGAGGGGTCCAGCAGGAGTTTCAGTGGATGGATGGGGTGATGGACCAGAGAATGCACCTCTGAAATGTCCCACTGACATCAAAGTGTGACTTGTGACAGGCTTCAAACTCCCAGTGATGGATTTGAGAGGGCTCTGGAATCCACGAGGGGAGATGGGGACAGAGCAGGGGAAGGCTCAGGGAGAAAGCAGGTACAGGAATGAGGGGAGCAGCACCTGAGGATGGCTGTGCAGTGCAGCCAGGACAGCAGCACACAGCCTGCAGGAAAAGCTGCACTGCTGGGCTGGGCTGGGGCTGGGACCTCCCTCCCTCCCCTCCCTCCCTGTCTGATCCAGCCACAACAGGGGGGTTCCATCCCATGGGCAGGGATTCCCTCAGGGATTCCCTCAGGGATTCCCTCAGGGAATT
>NC_031777.1:30698821-30706176 GCF_001522545.3 Parus major | reverse complement strand
GGCTCCAGCCCTGGAGCAGCTCCTGGATGGAATTCCCTGAGGATTTGGAGTCGATGCTCCTTGGGGTCCCTTCCAGCTCCCAATATTCTGTGGCTCTGTGCTCCTGGAGCAGGTGGGAGAGAACTGGGGCTGAGAGGAAAGGACCAGGAGCTGCTTTTCACATCAGAGCAAAACACTCAAAATGGGAAGTAAGCAGAGCCATATGGTTGGGATACAGAGGAGGGGGAGTGATGCAGCCAGGGAACTGTCAAGGGAAATTATTTTAATAACTATCTTGGGAAAACGATGTAAATCTGTCATTCAGGCTCACTGGAGAGAGACTGAACCTGTAGAATTCTCCAAAAGGAAAAATGCAGTTATAAGAAATCATCTCAAATCATTACAGCTCTTTTATTTAGTTCCTGTGACAGCACAAGCAGCAACAGGTATATCACTGTTTACCTGTCACAACCCTCTAATATTCTCATTTTGCCTGTAAGGAGCAGTGATGAGGTTTTACCTCTAATTTTCTAGTCTGGAATTCTTTTCTTGGCACTTTGTGTGTGGCAGAAATCCTTCAGTGAAAATCCCTTTTCCCCCTTAGGCTGGAATTTGTGTTTAAAAGCTGCACATCCCTGCTGGAGTGCACAACCCCCCCGAGGGGGGCACGGGGAGATCCAGCCCCTGGGACAGGGACAGGGGGTTTAGGTGGGATTTTAGGGAAAGGTTCTGCCCCCAGAGCTGCAGGACACAGGGTGGGATCCTGGGGGGGCTGTGCAGGTGGGAATGATCAATACCCAGCTCAGGATATTCCATAATTCTACAATTCTCTGACTCCAAACTCACACAGCCCCTTCAGCAGCCTGCACACCCTGGGTGCAGCTCTTCCTTTGCCTGCCAGGACCACAAAATAAATCTGAGTTGATTTTGAATTATTACATTTTATTGCTTTTCTGGCTGAGCAAACGATGCTGGCTGGAAGCTGAGCCTGCAGGATCTGGGTTGTGGTGTGGCAGGGGAGCAGTGGGGTTTTAGGGGGATAATGTGGGTGTCTTTCTGTAATAACAGCAGCTCATTGACCCCTTCTGGGGGAGCCAGGCTGATGGCACAGGAGGAAGGAGGAGCTGGGGATGGTTTTGGCAGCCTGGGGAAGCTTGGAGGGGTTTGCTGGTGCCTCACTGAGGGCAGGGATCCGTCTGCTGGGATATTTGTGGGGTTTTGCTGCTCTTTCTTTGGCCTCTTTCACTCTGCAACTCCTTAATCACAGAGATCTGCAACTCCTTAATCACAGAGATCTTCAGGAGCTTCCTGGGACCAGGAGTTTTAGAGATGTTCAGACTGGTTTATTGAGGTTTATTCAGGCTGTGTTTTAACTGGCAAATGTTCATCCTGTCCCCCCCAGCAGTCCCTTTCTCACCCTGGGTAAACTCTTCTCTTCTTGCCTTAGTGATCACTCTGCTGGTTATAAAATGAACCCAGGGGGGCAGTGGTTTAAACCAGGTGAAATCTTGGATTATTTTAACCTTTGATTGTTTTCATATTGATGATCCTTCGTCTTTAACCCCTTCCAGCCTGGCCTTGGGCACTTCCAGGGGCAGCCACAGCTCCTGTGGGCAGCCTGTGCCAGTGCCCAGGAAATAAAGGAAATAAAGGAAATAAAGGAAATAAAGGAAATAAAGGAAATAAAGGAAATAAAGGAAATAAAGGAGAACCTCAGCTGTTTTCTGGTGCAGAATGGAAATCCCTGGCCACCCCTGTGTGTCACTGAGCCCCAGCAATGGGGCCCTGCTCAGCCAGCACTCGGTGCCCAGCTGGGAAAATAAAGGAAATAAAGGAGAACCTCAGCTGTTTTCTGGTGCAGAATGGAAATCCCTGGCCACCCCTGTGTGTCACTGAGCCCCAGCAATGGGGCCCTGCTCAGCCAGCACTCGGTGCCCAGCTGGGAGGGCTTTGGCTCCAGCCACCAGGAGGTTGCTTTTTTTCATTATTATTTTTGCCCTTTATAACTTTTTGGCTCCATTTCCATGATTAAACCGTTGGCAGAGCTTTGATTGCAGAGTGTTGCTCGCTGAAAGGAGCTTGTGGAGTGGCTGAAAGCTTTTCCAGGGAGTGGGGAAAGCTGAGCTGCAGCTCCTGCTCCGAGTGCTCTGTGCTCCAGGAATGTCCCACGGGGACAGCTGAGCTGCCCTGGCTGGAGGAAAGGCAGGAAAACACAAGCCACAGACACAAATCTCATCCCATCCTGTGTTTGCATCACTCCTTTGGGGCAGAATTCCCAAATGGGATCGTTCCTGCTCCACTCCTGCCCTGACAATGGCTCCAAATTGGTCTCAGATAAACTGACCACAGAAACCAGGTGAAAATCAAGTTCTGAACATCACTGATGTCCCATTAATTCCAGAGATTCTGGTTACACTGCCACGGATATCAAAGAGCAAAAGATTCATCCCAAACTTAGAAAGCTCCACTTGTGTGAGACCTTTTGTCACACTGCCAGGAATTGGAAATAAATGAAGGCTGGAGATGAAACCATTTCTCTTCCCACCCATCATTTATTTCCTCAGCCCCACTTTGCCAAAGCTGCTGTGTTTGAGACAAATTGTGTTTAATTAGGAGGAGGTGGAGACCTTTAGGCCACGCTCTTCAATCACAGTGCCTGGAGGAACTAATGATGGAAATGCAGAATAAAGGGGCTGGGAGCTGTTCCTGCTGCTGACTGATTGTCAGGAGGGAGGGCTGGTGCCAGCACAGGAAAATCTCCTGATTCAAAATCTGTGTTCAAGACACTCTGGAAATTGTGTTTGTGGTGGGGGCTGACAATATTCACAGCTCTGTAAATATTGAGCTCATCTGAGTATGAAATGAAAAAAAATAAAATATAAAAAGTATAGAAAGCAAAGCAATTTTCAGTAAGTATTGATAAATTATTTTACCACCCTGAAAAGCACAGTTATCTTTTTTTATGATCAATACTTGGCATGCAAGATGTCCAACCACACAAAGGAGTAATCATTTCTGGAGATGTTTGGGGTTGTTTGGTTTTAAATGGTTCAGAGAGGTTTAGGGTTGGGTTTTGTTTAAAATCAGGGGTTTGGGGTGTGGCATTCGTGTTTAGGGGAGCAGGGTTGTTTCCAGGGCATTTGGGGATGTGCTGCTGCAGGGAACTGGGGAACTGTGGGATTATAGAACTGTGGAATTGTGGAATTGTAGAACTGTGGGATTATGGAATTATGGAATTATAGAACTGTGGAATTGTGGAATTATAGAACTGTGGGATTATGGAATTATAGAACTGTGGGATTGTGGAATTATAGAACTGTGGGATTATAGAATTGTGGGATTATGGAATCATAGAACTGTGGAATTGGGGAATTGTAGAACTGTGGGATTGTGGAATTATAGAACTGTGGAATTGTGGAATTGTAGAACTGTGGGATTATGGAATTATAGAACTGTGGGATTATGGAATTATAGAACTGTGGGATTATAGAATTGTGGGATTATGGAATCATAGAACTGTGGAATTGGGGAATTGTAGAACTGTGGGACTGTGGAATTATGGAATTGCAGAGCTGTGGAATTGTAGGATTGTGGAACTGTGGAATTGTAGGATTGGGGAATTGTAGAACTGTAGGCCTGTGGACCTGTGGAACTGGAATTACAGAACAGTGGAACTGTAGAACTGTGGAACTGTGGAATTGTGGAATTGTGGAATTGCAGAGCTGTGGAATTGTAGGATTGGGGAACTGTGGAATTGCAGAGCTGTGGAATTGTAGGATTGGGGAATTGTGGAACTATAGGCCTGTGGACCTGTGGAACTGTGGAATTGTAGGACTGTGGAATTGTGGAATTGGAATTATAGAACAGTGGAATTGTAGGGTTGTGGAAGTGTGGAATTGCAGAATTGTGGAATTGTGGAACTGTAGAACTGAGGAAGTGTGCAATTGTACAGCTGTGGAATTGTGGAACTGTAGGACTGTAGGACTGTGGACCTGTGGAATTGCAGAGCTGGGGAATTGTAGGATTATGGAATTGTGGAACTGTGGAATTGCAGACCTGTGGAACTGTGGAATTGTAGAATTGTGGACCTGTGGAATTGTGGACCTGTGGAATTGCAGACCTGTGGACCTGTGGAATTGCAGAGCTGGGGAATTGTAGGATTGTGGAATTGTGGACCTGTGGAACTGTGGGGTGCCAGCCCAGCCAGGCCCTCCTGGGTCACATCCCTGCCAAGGAACCCCAAAATCCCCCCTCCCAAACCTGGGCCACGTTTAGCCAGGGCTCTCACCTGCTCTGCAGGCAGCCTGTAAATCCTGGAGCTGATCCCAGGCCTCTCCTGAGCCTTCTTTTCTCACAGCTCCACATCCCCAGTTCTCTCCAGCTTCTCCTGCAGCAGCTGCCCAGGCCTTCAGTCACAGCCTGTCCAACAAGGGGAGGTTTAAATTCAACACATTGTGCAAAAAGGGAAGGGTTTACTTTAAAACAGTAACATTAAATCAATGTTTTAATTTAACATTAAAAAAGAAGAAGCCAGATGAATGCAAAGCACTTTCCATGTTGGATCCCAGCACCGAATTTACTTGGGAGCTTAATTCCTCTTTCATCCTTGTTTATTATCTCATTTCTTTGCCCTTCCATTAATCCATTTACTGAAGAAATGCTTATTTGCTGCTTTATTTAATTTTTTCCTGACCTTCACAGCTCCACGTGATCTGGGTGGGAGGCATGAGGTGGGGAGTAGCTCTGTGATGGGTTTAATGTGCACTCCAAGCTCAGCAGAGCAGATTTTAAATGCCAAATCTGCTCCTAGATCAGAGTCTTTGGAGGTGTGGGAAGAAATACGGATGAAAAACAAACATTTTTTAATTCTTAATAAATATTAACGTTCCATTGTGATGCTGCACATACATTTGAGTCATAATTACTAAATTCCACAGATTTTAGTGATCTGAATGTAATGATCCCTATCAGCCAGTAAAGAGCAGAAAAATTAGCAGTGTTTCTGATACAGCAGAAATCCTGATTTATCTCAAACTGTGAGATTTCTGTCCTGGGAAGGATGAATTTCCTGGGAAATGACTGTCAATAATAACATCCCCGATTTGCCACGAGCCCCAGCTCAGGTTGTGTCACTTCTGTCACTTGCCAGGATTACACTGTGCAGCAGGGCTGCAGCTCTGTGCTTATTTGGGGCTTATTTTAATTAATGGACCTCTCAGATTCATCTCTTTTCTAATTCTATTCTGGAAATGCATGGGTGCTGTGACCTGCTCAGTGTCATTGTAACGAGACTTACAGACATCTTCAACGAGCTTTGATTTAATTTCCTCGCTGAAAAGCCCAGATTAAAGAAGAGCCCAGTCAATTAGGAAAGGAACAAAGCTCGTACTTAAGAGGAAATCACTTAATCTGCAGCAAGTCTGGAAAATTCTCCACCTTCTACCGTGTCACAGCTGAAATCTTCCCTCAGAAAGGTGGAAAGTTCCTGATGGGGAGCCCCAAAATGCAACAAAAGCCGAGTGAATCAGATCTTCATGGCTGCAGCAAAAGCTGCAGGGCTTGGTGGCTGGATTAGGGTTAATCAGGACAGCCTGAGCTGGGCTGGAGCCCTCTGAGCCAGCCTGGCAGAGCTGGGAATGTTCACCTGGAAAAGGATCCAGGGAGGGAGAGCTCTGTGCTCTGCAGCCTCTCAGGGATGTACAGCACAGCCGTGCCTGGGGGGGACACTGGGCTGGGACACAGCAAAACCAGGCAGGAATCTGGGAGAGAAAAGCTGGGCAGGCACTTGGGTTAGAATGGATGAGCCCCAAAACAAGAGGAAACGACAAAATAAATCTGTTTTAGCCCTCTCTGCGAGCAGCTTGGGCTCTCCAGGTGCACACAGAGTGGCTGGAACAGCATCATTAATTTTTAAAAGTACCAGAAAAACCTAATTCTGTCCTCTTTGCAAACTGTCAGGAGCAAGCTCAGCCTTGCCTGGAGCAGGAGCATCCATCCTCCCCCAGCTCTCCAGCAGCTCCTGCTCTCAGAGAGGAAATTGCTGCTTTTTGTTTGTGGTGTTTGGAGTCCAGGGCTGAGTTCCTGGCTGTGATGGGGAGGGCTGTGCTCCCCAAAATGAGGTTCTGCAGTTCCCCCCAGCCCTGGCGGTGCTGGATGTCTGAGCTGAGGCAGCAGCTCCCCTGACACCCCTTCCCTGTCTCCTTGCAGTGTCTCCCAAGATATTCCGGATCTCCAGCGACATCGTGGTGAACGAGGGCAGCAATGTGACACTGGTGTGCCTGGCCACGGGGAAACCAGAGCCCTCCATCTCCTGGAGACACATCTCCCCCTCGGGTGAGTGCCAGGGCAGCTGGGGAGGGATGGGAACCAGGAAAATCCCATTGTTCATCCATAAATCTCACATTTACACAGCTGGCAGGGACCTGGACTCTGGTGAGTGTTGCCACTCAGTCCCTTGGTCAGCAGGAGCACTGGTTTGTGTGTCTGTGTGTCCTTCCACAGGGGTTTACATCTCCTCTTTCTGGATCCTCATGGGACAGACCTGTTGTTATCACAGGTGTAATCTGCTCTTCTCTGCCACAATAGGTGGTTATGCAAACTGGTTTTCATTCTTCTGATTTTTATTTACAAGCCAGCTGCTGGTTTATCTAGAGTAGCAGGGCTTAAACTATATCCTATAGGTTGCTTTTTAATAATATCTAATATATTATTATTAATAGATATAAATTATAATATTAATATATTAACAATATGTTATAATATATTAATAATATGTTATTAATAATCTAATATCTATTATACCTAATATAAGATCTATTTTAATAATATCTCTACCTCTAACAGAGGAATGAGGACCCTAAATATGAATCTATATCTTTACATGTGTGTAACACAGTCATGGATCAAACAATTCCAGGTAAAATCCAAGCAAGGATGAAATGAGGAACAGGTGGGGCTCTCTGGAGATGGGAAATGGGAGAGTTGAACACAGGACCAGGTTTAGTTTGCTGTCATTTCTTCCCCTGCTACAGGGTGGGATTTTTGGGGTGTCAGGGTTGGGAGCTGGAATTCTGATCCTGGTGGGTCCCTCCCTCAGGATCCTGGAGGATTCCACACCACTGAACCATTATTCCATGATCCAGTTCATCAGAATGGCCTTGCTGAAAGAATTAAAGGATGTGCATGAAAAACTGTGAACAAAACAGCCACTAAAATATCCCTGGTGTTGGATATTTCCATTTACCCCCTGGTTCCTGGTAAGACACCAAAAGGAGAGGCTTTGGCTGGTGTCAGAGCCTTCTCCCCACTGCAGCTGCTCCCTGTGAGCAGAGCAGGGGCCCTGGGGAGATCCCTGCTCTGGAAATGAGGATTTTGTG
>NC_031777.1:30696161-30697398 GCF_001522545.3 Parus major | reverse complement strand
CTGGATGTGCTCCCACCCAAGCACACTTCCACCCCCAGAACCCGGGGGTTCTGTGCCTGGTGATTCCCAGACACAGCTGGGTCTGGAGAGGGAGAACACGGCTCCAGATGGCTCAGTGCTCAGAAACCCTGTCCAGGGAGCTGGGAGCAGGCCCACCGTTCCCAGGGAACGCTCTGTGCCCCAAATCCAGCGGGAAGTTCCCATCCCAGCTCCGTGCTCAGGTGCAGCCAGCTCCAGATGGCACCAAGCCCTTCCCAAGAGCACAGCCCCGCTTTGTTCAGCCAGGAAATGCAGGAGAGCTGAGGAGGCCGGGTTCTGCCGTGGTTGATATTCCATCAGCAGCTCTCCCTCCCTGCCTCAGCTTCATCTGCACTTGCTAATTTCTGCCCAGCCTGGCTGCAATTCCCAGCGGCACTAATGAGGCTCCGGGGCAGGCAGCGCATCTCCCACCCTGCACTAAATTATATTAACCAAGCATATTTAGAATATTCTCAAATTGTTTGTCAAAGCTGCTGCTAAAAGATAAGGAACTGAAATCTCTGAATACAAATGACTCAATGTAGACTAATTCCAGGATATGATCATGATTTACATCAACACAGCCTCGACTCGCATGAGGTCGGATTCAATTTTTCTGAACAAGAGATAAATTGAACCTTTCGTAGGAATAAAAATAAAACGCATTTCAAGGTGATTTTTAAACTCAGTCCGTAAATTATTGGCCTGGAATCTTTATTGTGCATGTTTAACTTGCAGTCATTATGTAAATGCTTGCATTCTATAAATATTCATTACACAGCCCCATTATGTAAATGCAGCAAATCTCCCCACTCAGCGTAATCGGGCTGGAATCTCCAGATCTGTATTGTTGAAATGTCACCCCAATAAATTGCAGGTATTACTTATTTTGTTCTGACATTTCCCAGCAAAGTGCAGCATCGATAGTTTAGGAATGAAGGCAGAATGTTAAAGGATGAAGTTCTGCCCGGGACCCCAGCCCAGCTTTGGCTCTGCTGTGTCCCACCAGCACAGGCAGCTCCTGACAAAATGTCCTTTCTTGCCAAAATTCAGGAGCTCTGCATCCCAATTATTTCCCACTTTGGTTTTGACAAGAGTTTCCCAAGGGGAGCCTCCCCAGCTGTGGAAGGAATGGGATGCTCAGGGGAGTGATTTAAGGTGAGGGAGGGGCACTTTGGATCAGATCAGGATGGAATTCTCCCCTGTGAGGCCCTGGGAT
>NC_031777.1:30693761-30695461 GCF_001522545.3 Parus major | reverse complement strand
CCAGGGATCCAGGGACAGCCCCAGGGATCCAGGGACAGCCCCAGGGATCCAGGGACAGCCCCAGCTGCTCTGGGAATTCCTGTGGGGGAAGCTCAGGTCAGCTGGAAGCATGGCTGGGCAATATTCCCTGAAAACAGCCCAAAGCTGCATTCCCTGGGATGGCCCAGGCTCCTCCAGCAGCCCTTCCTGAGGACAGTGACATTTGTGGGGCACTGCTGGTGGCTTGGGTGGCTCAGTCCTGCCTGCCAGGGAGCCCAGGGCTTTATTAATATTTGATAGGAATTTAATGGCCCAGCTGGGTGTCCTGGAGGGATTGTTCAGCTGCTAAAGGCACAGCTTGTCATTAAATCAATGGTCCCCGGTATCAAACACAGGGCAGGCTCCCCGGGAGCTCCAGGGGAGGTGGTGAGGAGTAAAGGAGGGCATTAATTAACAGTTTAAAGAGAGCAGAGCAATCAGCAGCACCCAGTGGAAACGAGGGTGGGATTCCTCCCTTTGCCTTTGGATCAGCAATAAAATCACTCCCAGGACTTCCCAAAGCACAGCCCTCAGGGAATTCTGGCCTTTTCTCTTTAACAGGACTTGTTGTAGGCACCAGCCTGTCTGGGGTGGAGATGGCTCAGGAGAGAAGCTTTGGTCAGCTCTGGGGGTCTGAGGGGGTTCAGCTCACCCTGGCTCCTGGGCGTGTGTTAAAGTCTCTGTGCAGATTTGTGTGTTCTGTGCTCAGCCTGCAGCAATTTCTTCCTGTGGTTGTCTCATTCCAGCCAAGCCCTTTGAGAGTGGGCAGTACCTGGACATCTATGGAATTACGAGAGACCAGGCTGGGGAGTACGAGTGCAGTGCAGAAAACGATGTCTCCGTCCCAGACGTGAAAAAAGTCAAAGTCACAGTCAACTGTAAGTGCTGTTATAAATAACTTTGTTATTTATTCCCTCACTGTGGTGGATGAGGAGAGTCTGGAGCAGCGACCTGGAGCTGCTGGGTTTGTCACGGTGCCTGAGCTCTGTGGTGGCCACCTGGATGTCACCGAGGAGGCCACAGGCAGCTGGAGGAGCAGACTCTCATTTCTGGGTGATGATTGCAGCAGGTTCTGGTGGCTGCTGTGGATGTTGGGCTGAGCCCTCCTGGTTTATCTTGTGGTGCTGGAATGAGGAGATGAGGAACTCTGCTTGGTCACTGGAGGGGCAGTGCTCTCCATGGCAGTGTGAGCTGCTCCAGGAGGGGCTGCAGGGTGTCTGGGGGACCCTGCTGCTGTGGGGACCCTGCTGCTGTGGGGACCCTGCTGCTGTGGGGACCCTGCTGCTGTGGGGACCCTGCTGCTGTGGGGACCCCGCTGCTGTGGGGACACTGCTGCTGTGGGGACCCTGCTGCTGTGGGGACCCCGCTGCTGTGGGGACCCTGCTGCTGTGGGGACCCTGCTGCTGTGGGGACCCTGCTGGGTGACCCAGGGCTGAGCTGCTGGGATTCCACACCAAGGAGCTGTTCTCAGCTTGGTCTGAATCTGATTTGGCACTCAGAGTGATGTGAAATGTTCTTCTTCCCTCCAACACAAGAGAAAACGCAGGCAAGACAATGTGAATAATTTCTGTTGTTCATTCTGACAATTTCCTTTGGTTCCCTTCAATTACCCAGCGTGTCCTTTGTTTCTGGTCTTGGAGTCGCTTTATTGGTGACAAATACGAGATGTCAGCGTTGTGTCT
>NC_031777.1:30689229-30692076 GCF_001522545.3 Parus major | reverse complement strand
CAGTGGACGTGGTGAACCCAGGGACTCTCTTGCCTCCCAAGACCCAAACATGCAGAAATCCCAGGCTGGACCTGGTTTGGGTGGCCAGAGCCAACCCGTGGTGAGGCTCTGGAGCTGCTGCCTGGGACCTGCCCCGAGCGAGGCAGCTCAGGCCCGGCTGCAGAACTCGCTGTGAGGCTCTTGCTGTGCAGCAGCAACGTGTCCTGGGCTGAGCTGGTTAATTACTGGGTAATTACTGACAATAAAGAGTCCAAGCTGAAGCCACAGAGCTGCTCTGTGTCCCAGTGCAGCCACCTGGGCCACGCTGGGGGTGTCCTCAGCCGAAGCACGGATGAGCTGGTACCGTGTCAGGTTCAGGAATATTGGAGTTTTTTAATAACTCCTCATGGCTGCAGAAGGAGGGGGTGACAATCTGGTGGCAGCAGTGTGGGGCTGGGCTGTGGCTGCAGCTGTGACACACGGCTGGATTGTCACAGCTCCCTGCTCACAGCCCTGCTGGGCAGGGACGTGTCCCCAGGGGCTGAGCACGGAGCAGGAGCTCGGCAGCCTCCGCCTGCAGTCACTGCTTGTGAGGAATTTACAGTGGGTTGATTCCCAAGGGTAAATCTGGAAAGTTCTTCATGAAAGAAATAGAGAGGAAGCCCTCAGCTCCTCAGCTGGGCAGTTTCCTTTGTCAAATGTTCTTCAGTCCTGGTTCTTCTTTAAAGACATCTGTTCATTTCCACAACAAACTGGTAAGAGCAAGGCTTTCTCCCCAGAAATTCCATCCTTTTATTTGGTGCCTGTGGACTTGGGTCAGTGGTGGGTCCGTGGTGGCTTTGGCAGTGCTGGGGAAAGGTTGGACTTGGAGTCTTGGAGGGCTTTTCCAAACTGAACAGTTCTGTGAGTTCTTTTCCTCTGCTGCTGCTCTCACCCACTCCTGCTGTCCTCCCATGATTGTGTTCCTGGTGTCCTTCCATGATGGTGCTCCTGGTGTCCTCCCATGATTGTATCCATGATGTCCTTCCATGATTGTGTTCCTGGTGTCCTTCCATGATGGTGCTCCTGGTGTCCTCCCATGATTGGATTCCTGCTGTCCTTCCATGATTGTATTCCTGGTGTCCTCCCATGATTGGATTCCTGCTGTCCTCCCATGATTGTATTCCTGGTGTCATTCCATGATTGTATTCCTGCTGTCCTTCCATGATGGTGTTCCTGGTGTCCTCCCATGATTGTATTCCTGGTGTCCTTCCATGATGGTGTTCCTGGTGTCCTTCCATGATCGTGCTCCTGGTGTCCTCCCATGATTGTATTCCTGCTGTCCTTCCATGATTGTATTCCTGCTGTCCTCCCATGATTGTGTTCCTGGTGTCCTTCCATGACTCCACTCCTGGTGCAGGGCCATGCTGAGATGTGGATATTCGTGGCAGGGAGCAGCTGTTCAGTCAGAGACAAGAAAATGATCAGGTGTCAAAGACTTTGTGAAATTCAGGTTTCAATGACTTTGTGAAATTCAGGTTTTAATGACTTTGTGAAATTCAGGTTTCATGGCCGGGCAGGTTCCAGCCCTGCACAAACAAGGAGCTCCCAGCACAGGTGCCGTGGCTCTAATGACTTACAGGGGGTTCATTACACTGCTTGATTCACCATCATCTACATTTTCTACTTAATTCATGTCTGTCCTCCCTAATTTCCCTCGGAAAGAGGGTGGCCTGAGAGTCTGCCTGAATTCCAAAAGGATGGGGGCAGAAAAGGAGAGAAGCCATTGAAGCTGCTGGGTGGTGCTGAAGGAATGCTCCACCAAATCAAGTTAAAATAGATAAGACATAATCCAATTCCATTTCACAAGTAAATCCTATTAGCATTTCCCATTACACTTTGTAAAGCAAATACTGATTTATAGATTATAATATTGAACCCTGCTTTGAATGGAGCAGTGTCTGGATTTAATGTGTCATCTGAAAGCTGGGCTGAAACTCTCCATGTGCTCCTGGCACCTCGCTCGTTCTCTGCTGCTCTGCCACTGTCATGCCTGAGAAATATTAAAGGCAGCTGCTAAATCCTGGAATTTCCAGTAGAGCTGAGGCCACAGAGAGAGGATGAGGAATGGGATGTGTGCCTCGGGAAACTGGCATTTATTTGCATTTATTTCAAAGTGTCAGCTGCCTAAATAAATAGAAAATGTGGATTTAAAGTGGAGTGGCATTGCAGAATTCCCTTTTCTTAGGATAATGCCTGTTAAGGGTGGGTTTGCCTGTAGTTGTACCTTGGACAGCTCTGTTAGAGCTGGAGCTTTCAGACTTGGCTGAATCAAGATCCGATGGCTTTGGGGAGGGAAAAGACATTTTTGAACTCGTTCCTGGGTGGTTTTGTCCCAATTTCAGGCTACTTTTTCCATTTCTCTGGAGGATTTCAGGGTTCTCACCCCTGTTGTGGTGCTGCTGAGCCTGCCCAGCACCGCTGTGCGGGTGGGCAGATGGGAGCAGGGCAGGAGCAGAGCTTTGCAGACACCTGAAGGCAGATTTGAGCCCAGCTCAGCTGCTCTGTGCCTGGGAGCTGTGCCCAAAGGCAGCTGGAGCTGCTGACCTTCCTCAGCCCGTTCCTTGGGATCTCCTGACCTTCCACATCCCATTCCTTGGGATCTGCTGACCTTCCTCAGCCCATTCCCCAGGATCTGCTGACCTTCCTCAGCCCATTCCTTGGGATCCCCTGACCTTCCTCAGCCCATTCCCCAGGATCTCCTGACCTTCCTCAGCCCATTCCTTGGGATCTGCTGACCTTCCTCAGCCCATTCCTTGGGATCTCCTGACCTTCCTCAGCCCATTCCTTGGGATCTGCTGACCTTCCTCAGCCCATTCCTTGGGATCT
>NC_031777.1:30687357-30688870 GCF_001522545.3 Parus major | reverse complement strand
CTGACCTTCCTCAGCCCATTCCCCAGGATCTTCTGGCCCAGGCTCCTCTCCTCATGGTGGGGCAGGTGCTGTCCCAGCTCTGCTCTCTTGGGCACCATTCCCCAGAGATGGAACGGGCTGGTGGCATTCCCTGCTTGCCTGACCAGCCTCACCCAGGCTCAGCACTTGCACTGCAGCCCTGCATTTGCTAAATTCAGCCTTTTAATGAGGTTTTGATGCTCACTTTGTCTGTATCAGTTTGGTTTATCCAAGTATTCACCACATTATTCTTTCCTTGTCTTAACCTGGAATACAAAACAAAGGATTGGGGTCACTGGGTTGGTAAAATCCTGTGTTTGGAATGATTCTGTCCCCAGCCCAGCAGAGTGCAAGGGCTTGGAAATGCTCTCAGGGAAAGGGTGACTCGTGGGGGTGTCCTGTGCAGGGCTCAGGGTGGGATTCCAGGATCCTCATGGATCCAGCTCAGCACACTCTGTGATTTAACCCTTCCCTTTTCCTGCACGTGGTTTGTGTCCTTCAGCAGCTCATCTCAATTTGGGGCTTTATTCACCGAGTTTTCCTGTGCCTGTAGATGTGGCTCTGGATGCTTTCCCTGGGTTCTGGCCCTGCATGGACATCCCAGCCCTTCCCTGAGTTTTTGGGAGCCGTGTGGGGCTCTCCTGTTCCAGGGGCAGGTCCTGTGCCCCTTCCCAAAGCTTTGTAAGGAATTTCTCACAGTGGGGTTTTTCTGCTGCAGGAATGTGCGAGTTCCTTGTTAGCAATTCCAAGTGGGGTGTTTGTTTTCGCTTGGCCAGGCCTGGTTGTGCAGAACAGCTCCCTCATTAGCATTTCTCCCCTCATTAGCATTTCTCCCCTCATTAGCATTTCTCCCCTCATTAGCATTTCTCCCCTCATTAGCATTTCTCCCCTCATTAGCATTTCTTCGAAGGCTCCTCGCTGTTGCTATGGTGCTTTGCATAACATTATGGATAATACTCCGATTTTACTTTGAAATCAGACATCCTGTACAAGCCACGCCGGCCTAATTATATCTGTAACCTTAAAAATTGTATCTGTAACCTTAAAAATTGTATTTGTAACCTTAAAAATTCTATCTGTAACCTTAAACCTCCTGGGGAAAACACTCGGGGCTCGAGGGCTTGGTGGGGCTGCCCATCCCTGGACATGGGAACCATTCCTGACCCAGGATCAGCCTTTCCTTGGCAAGGTTCTGAGTTTGGATTCCAGAAGAAAAATCGCCTCAGTTAAATTATTAAACATGAAGACAAAGCCCACATATTTTCTGGAGCTCTCGGTCCTCCTCTGCTTTGGCACCAAGTATAAAACTGCTCAGAGCAATTTAATTTGAATTTCCACTTTCCTCTAATAAAAGAGAGGGAAAGAGGGGGCTTTTCTTGAAGCAGAAATCAATAACTCTGATTCTTTCTGGTTTTAATAGCTACTGAGCAGCTTCACCTCTATATTCCTGACTTAAGTTTAGGATTTGGGGTCAAGGTCAGCTTTGGCTTTAGGC
>NC_031777.1:30684286-30685803 GCF_001522545.3 Parus major | reverse complement strand
GGCTGGGGACAGTGCTCCTCTCCATGGCTGGGGACAGTGCTCCCCTCAATGGATGGGGACAGTGGTCCTATTGCTGGGGACAGTGCTCCCATGGATGGGGACAGTGCTCCTCTCCATGGATGGGGACAGTGCTCCCAAGGGTGGGGACAGTGCTCCCAAGGGTGGGGACAGTGCTCCCATGGCTGGGGACAGTGGTCCCAAGGGTGGGGACAGTGCTCCCAAGGGTGGGGACAGTGCTCCCAAGGGTGGGGACAGTGCTCCCCTCTCTGTCACCTGCTGGGGCTGGGCTGGCTCCCCAGGCCAGGAGGAGTGCAGATCCTTCTCCTAACCCAAACTCCATCCCTGCTCTGCTCCTGGCCGTGCAGGTGGGATTCTCTGCCCTGCAGCTGCTCAGAACCTCTCCATGTGCTCCTGTCTCCTCTCTCCTGCTCTGCCACTGCCATGTTTGGGAAATATTAAAGGCAGCTGCTAAATCCTGGAATTTCCAGGAGAGCTGAGGCCACAGAGGGAGGAAGAGCACCTCGGGTTTGAGGCAGGCAGAGCAGGGATGGAGGGGACCCAGCACACAGAGCTGGGCTGAAGGGGCCAGCACAGCCCTCGGGGGAATTTGGCTCCTGGTTTAAATCAAGGACAGCAGAGCTGGGTTTGGCTGAGCCGCCTGCCAAGGGCTGCCAGCAAAACACATCAGGTGAAACCAGTGTAAATAACAGGTCTGGGTGGTTGGTTTTGACACGAGATAAAGTCTTTGGGGAATTGCTGCAGCCCTTTCAATTGCAGGTTTTGTTCACACACGATGGCATCTGCCGTAGATTTTTTGCTTTTTGGGTTTTATCTTGTTATTTTTGGTCACCATTAGGACTAAATTGTTATTTAGCTAATTTGCAAGCTGGTGTCATCAGTGAGAACTCAGCTGAGTTCTATGATGTCCTGTCTCACACAACACAGTGAGAATGAGCTGACAGCAGTTCCATAGGAACTGGTCTGACAATTAAAGCCAGTGAGGAAAAATATTGCTGCTTTAAAGAAAATACTTCCTTTCACTGGGGAAAGAAGCCTCTTGTAAAGTAATGGTTGTCACACTTTATGTCCTTCAGGTGTCTTTATTAACATTCCACAAGTCAGATTAAAACAATAAAGCTCACATTTGAGACTCGAGTGCAATTTGGCTCTTAAATTACTATTGATTTCTTTTGGGGGGTGGTGGTTTGTGCAGGGTGGCTCTGCAAGCTCTGTGTGGTTCCTGCAGCTCCCTGCCAAGCCCTGCTGCTGTGGGAGGGTGGCAGAGGAGCTGCTGCTGTCCCTGCTGGGGAGGGTGGCATTTGTGCCACCCCAGCACATCAGCAGGGCTTTGGCTGCTGAAGGAGCCACAGTGCTCCAGTCACCCTCCTGCAGATAACCAGGCTGTTCTTCATCTTCCCAGAGAAATGCTCTGCTCCCAGCGGTGCCAGGGGCGGTGGAGGTGTGCAGGACAGTCTGTGCTGCTCTCCAGGAGTGCAGGACAGTCTGTGCTGCTCTCC
>NC_031777.1:30681301-30683063 GCF_001522545.3 Parus major | reverse complement strand
TGGGCTGCAGAGCCGGGGCTGAGGAGCAGCTCCCTGGGCAGTCCTGCCTGGAGCCAGAGCCTTTTCCAGCCTGCAGGTGATCCCAGTCTGCCCACCAGTGAAAATACAGCTCAGGAAGATTGAGGCTTTACCAGCAATGAGTCATCTCTAAAGAGCTGCTGCGTTGGAAGCAGCAATTTGGAGCAGAGCTGTGTTAGACTCCAGGCTAGAGCCAAAATTAATGGAGAGCTCTCGAGCTTCCAGGAGTGTTCCCTTGCCCAGATCACTCTTCAGCAAAAACAATTACTTAAAATATTCCCTAATAGCCAACAGACTGTAAAGCAATCGTTCTCCCTGTAATTGCATTATTCCTGCTTGCTGTGGGGCCAAGGCTGGGGCCTGTCCCTTGCAGAGCCTTTGAGGTGATGGTCAGAGGGGTTTGAGTGAGCTGCTGGGGTCACAAAAAGCCAGGTCTGAGCAGTGTCAGCCTTCTGCAACTCTCCAGCCCTTGATTTATATTTTTTTGTTCATTTTCTCATCCCAGTAACTGCAGTTTGAAATGGTTCTGTGCTAGAAAAGTGCTGTAATGATATTATTACAACCTGCCTTTTCCTGGTGGCAGGGCTGGGGTTCAGACAGCTCCTGTGGCAGCGAGGGTGTGCTGGAGGCAGCAGATGGGAGCTCCAGGAGCTCTGAGAAGGCTCCTTTTGCTCTGAGAGTTAAAGCAGTGCTGTGGATGCAACAGACAGGAAAAGCTTCCAGCATCATAATCCATAAAGCTGCTTCTGTTCATCTCTTCCTCTCTTCTCCACTAAAACCGAGCTGTTTTCAGGCTGAGTGACCTTTCCTGCTCCTGGCAGCTGCGGAGCAAACACCAGGCAGGGATGGGAGGTGTCTCCAGGCATGGCCAGGAGCAGCACCCCAGTGCTGGAGCCCCTGGCTTTGGTTCCTGCTGCACTGGGAGAATTCAGTTCACTCGGGAAAATTCCCTTCAAAATGCTCCATTTCCAGTGGATCTGCAACAAAATTCTGTGAACCATCAGCTGTGTCAGCATCCACGTGTTCTGCTGCTTCTGCACCTGCTGGGGTCGGTGGCCAGGGGAGTGCTGAGAAGGGAACAGAGCAGGAATTGAGTCTGCAGACAGCCCTTCCCTGCCTGGGGAGCTCCCAGTATGCCCAGTCTGCAGGCAGGAGTGTGCTGGGGTCTGTTCTCCCTTCCTGAGGAGTGTGGGGCATCCCTGGGAGTGAGGGGGTGACCCAGGGACCCCATCCCTGGGAGTGAGGGGCTGTGCAGGGACCCCATCCATCCCTGGGAGTGAGGGGCTGTCCCAGGAACCCCATCCATCCCTGGGAGTGAGGGGCTGTCCCACCCCACCCATCCCTGGGGAGTGAGGGGCTGTGCAGGGACCCCATCCATCCCTGGGAGTGAGGGGCTGTCCCAGGGACCCCATCCATCCCTGGGAGTGAGGGGCTGTGCAGGGACCCCATCCCTGGGAGTGAGGGGCTGTGCAGGGACCCCATCCCTGGGGAGTGAGGGGCTGTCCCACCCCATCCATCCCTGGGAGTGAGGGGCTGTCCCACCCCACCCATCCCTGGGAGTGAGGGGGTGACCCAGGGACCCCATCCATCCCTGGGAGTGAGGGGCTGTCCCACCCCATCCATCCCTGGGAGTGAGGGGCTGTGCAGGGACCCCATCCCTGGGAGTGAGGGGGTGACCCAGGGACCCCATCCCTGGGAGTGAGGGGGTGACCCAGGGACCCCATCCATCCCTGGGAGTGAGGGG
>NC_031777.1:30680153-30681259 GCF_001522545.3 Parus major | reverse complement strand
CATCCCTGGGAGTGAGGGGCTGTCCCACCCCATCCCTGGGAGCCCATTGTGTTTCTGGTGCCCACCCCTGGCTCTCCCTCCTGGGCTGAGGGGAGGCCTGGGCAGACCCTGGCAGATCCACACCGAGCTGGGGGTTTTCAGCTGTATTTTTAGGTTACAGTTTTATCTTTTATTGCAGGGACTCCTCCCAGGAGTGAGAGCAGCCGGGATTTCTGTGCCTTTGGTGCTTTTTGCAGAGGCTGTGGCCCTGGTGTGCCACTGGCAGCTCCCCACAGGGCTCAGCTCCCAGCTGCCAGCCTCACTGGGGACAGCAGAACCCCCCTCTGTGTAAACTTCACTTCTTTTTAATACAGAGCAAGAGCTTCGAGACCTTTCATGGCTCCCTCTCGTTCTTCCCGAGCTACATATGTACATCAGCTCCAGCACTCTGTCAGGGAACAGGGGTTTTCAATCAAAGAGACTGTCAGGAAAGCTGATTCACTAACAAGAAAGCTGTCAAGCTGTGACAGCTGCTGTCTTTGCAACCCCAAACAATCTGTTCAGTGCTAACTCTGACTTATGTTTCCATTTATTACACGGGGTAATGAGTGCTGGCCTCGGCGTGGGGGGACTCACCTTCCTGCCAGGGGGATCTCATCACATCTGAGCTGCAGGACAAGCTCTGCACCTCCTCTGCAGGGCTCCTCCTCAGTCCCAGGGCCAGTCCTTACCTCCTTTCTGTGCCCAAGTGTGGGGCTGGGCATTTCATTACTGTTGGGAGCTAACGAGAGAACGATTCCTGATTTCCCATTGTGTGGGATAATGGATTTCAGTTGTGTTATCCACAGAAAACAGTGCAGGAATTGGTTCTGGTGCTTCAACCTGCCAGGACATCAGAATCCCCCTGGGAAGGGCCTGAGGGCTCTGCTGGGCGCTGCTGCCCAGATTTGAGTTCACACTCCAGCCTTCAAAACCAGGAAGGGGAAGAGCACCCTGACATCTCCCTCAAGAAAAGCCTTGCAGCTCCTCAGCACCCTAAATCTGCTGTGCTGCAGTTCTGGCTGACTGCTGCAGGCCTGGCCCATGGCAGAGCTGGGCTGGAGCTGTTTCCTCTTCCCTCCTGTCAG
>NC_031777.1:30676414-30679645 GCF_001522545.3 Parus major | reverse complement strand
TCCATCCCTGGCCATCCCTGGCCATCCCTGGCCATACCTGTCCATCTCTGTCCATCTCTGTCCATCCCTGGCCATCCCTGACCCATCCCTGGCCATCCCTGTCCATCTCTGTCCATCCCTGTCCATCTCTGTCCATCCCTGTCCATCCCTGACCCATCCCTGTCCATACCTGTCCATCCCTGGCCATCCCTGTCCATCCCTGCAGTGCTGTCCATCCCTGGCCATCCCTGTCCATCCCTGTCCATCCCAGCCCATCCCTGTCCATCCCTGCAGTGCTGTCCATCCCTGACCCATCCCTGGCCATCCCTGGCCATCCCTGGCCATCCCTGGCCATCCCTGGCTATCCCTGGCCATCCCTGGCCATCCCTGGCCATCCCTGGCCATCCCTGGCCATCCCTGACCCATCCCTGGCCATCCCTGACCATCCCTGACCCATCCCTGGCCATCCCTGTCCATCTCTGTCCATACCTGTCCATCCCTGTCTGTCCCTGTCCATCCCTGTCCATCCCTGGCCATCCCTGGCCATCCCTGGCCATCCCTGGCCATCCCTGGCCATCCCTGGCCATCCCTGACCCATCCCTGTCCATCCCTGGCCATCCCTGTCCATCCCTGTCCATCCCTGGCCATCCCTGGCCATCCCTGTCCATCCCTGGCCATCCCTGGAGCGCTGTCCAAGCTCTCCTGGAGCTCCGGCAGCCTCGGGGCCGGGACCATTCCCTGGGATCTGAGCAGTGCTTCCCTCTGGGGGAAGAACCTTTCCCAAAATCCATCCTGAGCCTGCCCTGGCCCAGCTGGGACAGGGGATCATCCCCAGCTGCTCTGGGCTGGAGCAGAGTCCAGGGCAGGGAGTGTCCCTGGGAGCCAGGGGTGGCTGGAGCTGCACCCTTGGGTGCTGCCCAGGGAAGGGACGGAGTTCCCAGGCTGGAGCAGCTCCTTTACCAGGGGATCAAACTGCATTTACAGAGCTGCCTTGAAGGGAATGCGGGAGAAAAGTGCTTTGCTGGAAAAGAAAAGGATTAAAGAGATGCAGCAGTGAGATAAACCCGATGGACAGAGAAACAAAGCAGTTCTCCCAACTTGCCTTTCCTGCTGCAGCTCCCTCTAGGCCTTTGTTTGCTTTGCTGCTTTTGGGGAGGCTTCATTAAGTTCTTTCCTCTTCTTTTTTCTTTTCTTTCTTTATTTTTTTTATCCCTGAAATACCTGGAAAACGGATTGTCCAGATTTCCTGTCTGGCAGCCTATTATTTATTAAGTATTATTTTGTGCTGCAGATTTTTATGTTTTCCACCCACACACCAATTACCCGTGGGTTTTAAGCTTTGTGCTCAGCACTGGAGCTTTTGTGTCCAAAGCCAGAAATGGCACAGCAGGCAGGGTTTGGGGGCACCCAGAGCAATCTGGGGGCTGGAGCCGAGGGAGGAGCAGGTTTTGGGGAGCAGATGTGACTGTGACATCCCAGATCCACACAGGGAATGCCTGGGGCTCCTCTCTCCGAGGGGACAACACAATTCTTCAATTAATCCAGTGAAAACAATCACAACAGTGAAAGTACAAGGTTGGGAAAGGGAAAGCTGAAGGAAGGGACATTTAGATGGGATGTTGGGAAGGGATTCCTGGCTGGGATAGAATTCCCAGAGCAGCTGGGGCTGTCCCTGGATCCCTGGCAGTGCCCAAGGCCAGGCTGGACGGGGTTGGAGCAGCCTGGGACAGTGGGAGCTGTCCCTGCCATGGCTGGGCTGGGAATGGGATTTAAGGTCCCAAACCATTCTGGGATTCTGTGAGAAGCTCAAAAGAGACTCTGTGTTCCATCCAGAAGTGAATTCTTACCGACATCTCCTGTGTTTGCATATAAAATTCATGGAAATGTGGGTGTCAGGATGGCAGAGAATCCGTGATTCTGATAAGTCATCAAGAAAAGCTGGAATAAATCAGCCTGGCACTTGCTGAGCCCAGTGGTTGTTCCAGTCGTGTCTCTCAAATGTTTCTGCCTGGCAGAGGAGGCTCTGACATGAGGAGCCATTATTAAACCACTCCATTAATCTGGGGAGAGGCAGGGCTGCTGCTCGGGATAAATGAGAGAAATTAAATAATCCAGAGCATCAAAAGCCCATCTTAATTACATAAAGTACAAGTAACACTGTCTGCCTTGTTACTGTGTTGGTGAAACACTGGGAGGGTGAATATACAGAAAAGAATATATTTGAATATTGCTGATATCTGTTTTTCTGAGCACAAAACACATCTCAGAAAACCTTGTTCTCTTACCTGGAATTTTTTATCTTAACACCCTGGAAAGCAATTTCACTAACAAAAGATGACATTAGGATGCCAAATTAAAAGCTGATGAAAACAGGGAAAATAAAAGATCTTTTTTTTTTCCTTGACATTTACAATTAATGCCACAGAAATGTTGGTTTAGTCAGACAATATGGGGGCTCACAAAGGTGAAATTGAAAGTTTCCAACCCTGAATGCTGGTGTAAAAGTTAATAAATTCAGCTCATAATCATTATGCACATGCTAGTTATAATAATTTACTGTCCATACCAAATCTTTATAAGCATTGTAATTAAATATAAAATGCACATTAGAATTATAATGAGTAATTAGGGCAACATAACTAATGTGCATAAAAGTCCCGAAGCTGATTAAAATGTTAAAAGAGGAAACCTGCTGGAGCTGCTGCATTCCCTGTGCCTGGGGATGCCATGGGTTTAACTCCTCCTTTAGACCCTGGAAATGTTTGGGATGGGACAGGTTTGCTTTGGAGCAGAACTTTGGGGACAGAGTTTGGGTTTGTGTGTGCAGGTGTTGGGGGCTCAGGGGTGCAGGGACAGGGACAGGGACAGGGACAGGACAGGACAGGGACAGGGACAGGGACAGGGATGGGACAGGACAGGGACAGGAGCAGGGACAGGGACAGGGACAGGGACAGGGACAGGGACAGGTTTAGGACAGGTTTGGGTTTCTGTGCAGGTGTTGGGGAGCTCAGGGGTGCAGGGACAGGGACAGGGACAGGGACAGGGACAGGGACAGGGACAGGGACAGGGACAGGGACAGGAACAGGGACAGGTTTAGGACAGAGTTTGGGTTTGTGTGTGCAGGTGTTGGGGGCTGAGGGGTGCAGGGACAGGGACAGGGACAGGGACAGGGACAGGGACAGGAACAGGGACAGGTTTGGGACAGGTTTGGGTTTGTGTGTGCAGGTGTTGGGGAGCTCAGGGGTGCAGGGA